>NW_015160883.1:292500-302085 GCF_001447785.1 Gekko japonicus
GACGTGTCACCTATACGACTGATGCCATTCACCAGAAACTCAATAGACTTGATTGCCCGCCCCCACCCCCAGATGGAAGAAAGAGTCAGACAACCATAGGTTGGGAAACTAAGGGCCACTTTATTTAATTTAACATGATAATGGCAAGGCCAAACAATAACAGCAACACGGTCAAGGCCTGGGTTCCTATAGCCCCATCCTTGCCGTAGAATGGGCAAGCCACCCTGCCCCTGGGTAGAGCCAATTAAAGTGGCTCGCATCCGGCCCGCACAGCAACAGGTTATGCCTCCAACACAACTGCACAGCCTGAGTGGAGGATCTGTCCTGGCAATCCCAAAGGTGGGTGGGCCGAGCACAAGGTGAAGACTAAGGCGGAGGAGCACAGCCGGCATTTAGAAAGGTGCCAGCTCCGCCCCAACAAGTACCCGGCTGCATTCTGCAGCTCTTCCTCTTCTCCTCACAAGGAGGCAAAGGCGGCCCTACTGCAGCGCAACATCATCGGCTACAGGTAGGGCCGGATTTTCTGCTGTCTAGAGTCAGAAAGCCAATGGTTATCAACCGCTTGGCATGCCAAAATGCTTGGCAGGTGAGCTAAGTTCAGTTTCAAAAGTGGGTCCACAAGTCACGTAGCCTGGCTTAGAAAATCAGAGGTTTTACTAAATACTGCTGTACAACTTTAGACAAAGCTATCTATAGCAATAAAACGTTACAAAGTCAAGAAGACAGGCTTTAAATTAAAATATGGAATTATCAGTTAATGAAAGATTTGTATATTGTATGCGTACCAAAACGCTAAAAAGTAGCATAAAAACATATGTATCAGTGCCCTATTTTCATAGATAACCTTCTGGAATACAATAAGCAACCGTAATCTATTTAATTCAAGGAGCAGTGTCAAATAACTAAAACACTAAGAGAGACCACATCTATGACAGTGTGATCCCACCTTGTGACACTTGTATTTATGAAAATAACAATAAACAAACTTCAAAAGATATAGTATTTGGAACAATAATTAAGCATATACAATGACAATCAACATGTAAAAATTCAGGCCTGTTGTATTTGGGCAGGCCAAGGTCTCAGTCTTTCTGACTTCTGTCTAACCAGTCCCTTGAGGAAGCATCGACTTGCAGTTCTGTTCTATGTGGGGATGTCCTCTATTCTTTACAGGAGTTTCTGGTATCTCTAAAATATTAAACTGTAGGGGTGATTTCCCACAAGTGCTGCTCCGCGCTCACTCTTCTCTTTGGACCGATGGTAAATGTCAATTTCACACAAGCTGCTGCGCAGCCGCATTTTGCCCTGCAGCTTTGTGCGATTTTCCTCGCGTCTACTCAATCTTGTTTTTTGAGGATTGAGTAGACGCGGGGAAAATTGCACGAAGCTGCAGGGCAAAATGCAGCCGCACAGCAGCTTGTGTGAACCTGACATTTACCATCGGGGCAAAAGGGAGGAGTGAGCACGGAGCAGCGCTTGTGGGAAATAACCCTAGTTTTACAGAAAATGAGTGCCTCTGAGGTAAGAGTGCTTCTCCCTGCAGCCTCAGGCCCTCCAGCCCCCTCAGGCCAAATTGCGCCTTTCCCCCCTTATAAGGAATACCCCAACTCGTTAACTCCTCCTTGTGAACACAACCATATATACTATTCTGATAATCATTCCTCAAAAATGGCTCACAAATTTGGAGCCCTCTTCCCTTTGCATAAGATTGGCACATAGATTCACTTATTCTGTTTAAATCCCTGCGGCCATGTTTCACTCCTGATTACTGAAGGCCAAAATGACTATTTCTCAGAATCAGGCTGTTGCTCCATCTAGAAGCTGCAAGGATATGCTCACATAAATCACTCAGCTTTCTCCATCCCATGGCACCAAGGTTATAGCAAACATCTGGCCTTTTCCTCTTCTCACTCTGTACCTTACATATGCACACTGTTCTTGCCAGAATTATGTACAAGGAAGTTATTTCCCCCTGGCTAAAATCAGAGTTGGAAGAGGCTTCTGTTTACCATCCAAGCTTCAGATTGTTTCTCTGAACCAGATCCCAATTTGGTCACTTTTTCTAGCCTAAATAGTTTATTCCAATCATAACAGGCAACAACCAGACTGGAAACATGGTGTCTGGTGCAGATGTAATGGTTGCAGCCTTTTAACACTGTTAAGAGAGGAGCAGATTTTAAGCATGATCCCACCCTGCTCCCTACACCATCTCTTCCTTTAAGCGTGACTTGGAGACTGAAAATATAAAGATTAGATCAGACCACAGATAGCGTTATGTATTGCACTAGTGTTCATCTCTTAAAATCCCCTTCCAGAAAAATCCAAGCCCCCCTCCCCATTTCTTACACAAGTTGTTGCCTTTCTCAAACTTTTCCAGGTGAGGAACATATTGAACAACGTGACTTGAACAAGACTGAGCATGAAAACCAGGCAAACAAATTTAAGGACTCACTCAAAAAGGAAGACAGATTCAGGCCGGTAGCCGTGTTGGTCTGGAGCAACAGAACAAAGTTTGAGTCCAGTGGCACCTTTAAGACCAACAAAGTTTAATTCTGGGTATAAGCTTTTGTGTACATGCTTTCATACTATTTATGTGTCTAAAGGACTGTGCTTTTGTGTATGTATGTACACAACTGCAACCTACCCACCAATGTTGATACAATATGAGAGCTGGAGGCCCCTTGGCTGCCTTTGGATTCAGTTTTCGATTACTTCAACCTGTTCTGCTCTGTTGATGGGCACTGTTGGGCCAGCCACATGCCTCTTGGATCTGTGTCCCTCATGGATGGTGAAAGCCAGTGATGAGAAGAGATGGGGCCCACTGATAGACATTATCAATCTGTCCCTGGAGATAAGGGACTATCCAGAGGGTCTGAAAGAGGCTGTGGGAGTACCGCTCTTGGAAAAGAAAAAGAAGAAGTAGAAGTAGAAGAGGAGGAGGAGGAGATTGGATTTATACCCCGCCCTTTACTCGGAGTCTCAGAGTGGCTTACAAACTCCTTTCCCTTCCCCTCCCCACAACAGACACCCTGTGAGGGAGTTGGGGCTGAGAGAGCTCTGACAGAAACTGCTCTTTTCAAGAACACCTCTGACAGAACTATGGCTTGCCCAAGGTCATCCAGCAGCTGTGAGTGGAGGAGTGGGGAATCAAACCCGGTTCTCCCAGATTAGAGTCCGCACGCTTAACCACTACACCAAACTGGCTCCTGCCGATTCTGCCAGTTACCACCTGGTTTCAAATGTATTGTTTCTGGGTAAGGTGATTCAGAGACTGGTAACTGAGCAGCTCCAGAGTTTCCTGGATGACACATCGGCACTGGCCTTCCAGGTCTGCAGACTCTGGAATTGTCCAAAAGACATACACATCATGAATTGCCATAGAAATCTTTTTTTTCTTAGCCTTCATACAAACTACGACTATAATTAATGAATAACCCACAGAGTTGTTACTGGAAACTAGAGACTGCTCCACACATTGACTTTTCCACACATTGACTCTGACTACTTTTATTGATGATACATGGGACAGAGATGGCATTGGTTGCCCTCACGGATGATCTCCGTAGACAGCTGGATCGAGGCGGGTCAGCACTGCTGCTGTTCCTCAACCTTACAACAGCCTTTGGCACAGTTGATTATGGTCTTCTGACTCACCACCTCGCCAAGTTCATGGGGTAGCCCTGAAGTGGCTTTCTCCATTTCTCCTTGGCCTCAGACAGAGGGTGACTCTGGGAGAGAGGATATCAACTAGGTACCCCTTAACATGTAGGGTTCCTCAGGGGTAAGTCCTCTCCCCAATGTTATTTAACATCATTATGTGCCCCCTTGCCCAGCTGGTGCAGAGTTCTGGGCCGGGGTGTCATCAGTATGCTGATGATGACCAGCTATACATGCTCCTGGATGGCCTCCCAGATCCCACCCTGCGTAATTTGGCTGCAGATTTGGAGGCCGTGGTGGGATGGTTGGAAAACAGCAGGCTGAGACCGAATCCGACAAATATAGGTGCTGTGGCTGGGGGGCCCCGTCAGGGTTGGGGCATAGACTTCCCACTCTTGACAGGTTGCCACGAACGTTGGCAGAATCTGTCAGGAGTTTGGGTGTGATCCTGCATGCCTCCCTAACTATGGAGGCCCAGGTCATGAATATTGCCAGGCTAGCATTCTTCCATCTATGCCAAACTCGGCAATTAGCCCCTTTATAGTCACACCCTGATCTAGCCACAGTAATCCATGCAATGGTCACCTCCAGGCTAGACTACTGTAACTCAATCTATACTAACCTGCCCTTGAGACTGGCCTGGAAGCTCCCACTGATCCAGAATGCGGTGGTGCGAATGCTGACGGGAATGTCATAGACGGCACATATACAACCTGTGCTGTGCCATCTACACTGGCTCCCAATGGAGTGTCGTGTCAGGTTCAAAGTTTTGGTGTTGACCTTCAAGGCCTTGAGCAGTCTGGGACCTGCATATCTTTGGGACTACCTCCTCTGGTACGTCCCCAGGAAAGCACTACGCTCTGCTGACAACAATCTACTGGTGATCCCTGGCCCCAAAGGCTATCTTTGACCCGAACCAGGGCTTTTTCGGCCCTGGCTCCAACCTGTTGGAACTCTCTACCAAATACCATCAAAGCCCTGCAGGACTTAATGCAATTCCGCAGGGCCTGCAAGGCAGAGATGTTCCACCAGGCCTTTGGTTGAGGACAGCAATGGTTTCCATCATGGCTGGCAAGCTCCTCTTTTCCTCCACCTTCTCACTTTGGCCTCCTCCTTGCCCTGCCCACGAGAGGGCAACTCAGACCAGAGTGGGGTTTAAGATTAAATCAATGACACCATCTTGGGAGTATTAATAATATAGGAATTAATCATTTACTGATTTTAACAATGTCACGTTGATGTTTTTAACTTTGTTGTACATCGGCCAGAGCCCTGTGCACTCCAGAGAATCGGTGATTCACAAATTTAACATATAAATAAATAAATGGACACATCTACACAGTACACATTCCTTAAAGATTTTTTTCAGAAATTACAGTCACATGAACAAGGAGCCCAGAAGCTGACATAATGGAAGCATATGCTGCCTGTAATCCTCCTGATAAGTGTGCTCAGTATGCTGTGTGAGCAAAGACAATGCATATATTTACAATGGTGTAAAGCCTTGTTACATGTGAACAGGACCCCTGAAAAATCCAGTGGTCAGTTCATACATAGCAAAGCTACCTAGCCCTTGAAACTGCCCATACAATTATTTATATAAGTGCACCTATATATGATTACTCTTAACATCCTTAAACTACACAGTACTTTATAGAGCTTAGGCAACAGGTCCTTGCCCTGAGCAGCTTACAATCTAATATGTGACATATAACAAAAGGAGGGTATGGCACCCCTCCCAGTAACACAGGCTTGCTTTCCTTAGGAAACGGGGACTAAGGCACAATGCAAAGCCTTCGCAGAAAAGGAAACTTTGGCCCCAGTCACACGGAAGGTTTTGGCCCGGGAGAGGGATGGATCGGGGGCGCAGCAAACAGGTGCGAGCACACCGCAACATCTGGGAATCGGCGTGCACCCATCCCCGATCTGTCCTTTCAAGCCTAAAGCGCGCATCGAAAAAGAACCTGCAGAAGAGCAGGACTTACCTGGCACGCCGCAGCAAGCGCAGCCGTGGGATCGCCAGCGCGCTCATCTTCGGTAGCAATCCAGGCTCCCAGCCGAACTGCGCAAGCGCACACATGTGCAGTTCGGCTGCCTCGCTCTTTCTTCAGTGGCTTCCCCCCGGCATCTGATCGTGCCGGGGAGGAACTGTGTGGTGGCTCAGGGGATCTGTGTGATCTCGCCGCCATGTGTGTCTTTTGGTGCGGCTTTCAAAAGCCGCACTTTGCCCGCAGCAATCCCCCCCACCCCGTGTGGCAGGGGCCTTTGAGGACTAAGTTGAAGGAAGTTATAGAGGCTCAGAGGAATGGTGTCACCTGAAGGAGCTAGAAATTTCAGATGGCTGAAGGTGTTGTTGATGCCGGAAGTTAAGGTCATGGGCAGGGATATATCAGGCTATAACAGCAGAGAGATAACCGGGGCAGGGGGGAGTTTATGTTGGACATGCAGCAGACAAAAAGCCAGTGTAAGGGTTTAAGGAGAGGCATCAAATACAACTATGAGGCAGTACAAAGAGGTTAAACAGGCAAGCTCTAACAACAGAAGAACAGAAAGGAAGGAACTGCAACAGCTGGCAAGAGATGACCAAGGGGCATCCCAGAATTTTTACCAAAAGGATGAGTGATATTGTAAAGAGAAAAGGGATGTAATGGCATCAGAATGTATATGGAGAGCAAAAGAAACAGAAGAATCACAGCAAAAATTACAGAATCGACAGTGATATTACCAAGGGATATGGGAAAGGCAGTAGCAGAGGAACAAATGGGAGGAAAGACAAGAACTGGCCTTGGACATACTGAGTTTGAGATGACATTGAGACATGCAAGTGTTTTACAGGATAGCGACACTAATTATGAAGTAAGCACGATAAATTATTCTGACATGCTTTTAAACCAGTAGTGCTGAATCACTGCAGACCAGAACCAGCAAATACAGTATCTACCACTTCCCAAACCAGCAGCAATATTTGCCTGGAATTAGGGCTCCGATCCATATGTGGAACTGCATCAACTTCAGTAGCACGGTAAACAAACTGCTACCAAAGTGCCTCCACTTTTCCCCCTGCTGCCTCCATAGGCCCTGCGTTTGAGGCCAATTTTGTTCCATGTTTGCATTAGAAGTAAGTAAACAATTCTTCAGCCAGCACAGAACAACAGCAGACATTGGTGAGAGGAAGTAGAAGGATCCTTGGGAGGAAAAGGCCTCACACAAGAAATCACAACCAAATAAGGTCCCTGCCACACAGCAGAAAAAAACACGGGCAAAGTGCACCTATTCAGAGCCACACCAAAAGAAACACGCGGCGGCGAGATCACATTGATCCCCTGAGCCGCCGCGCCGTTGCTCCCCGGCATGATCAGATGCTGGGGAGGAAGCCACCGAGCAGAGTGGGAGGCCGCCGGCCGCGCATGCATGCGCATGCGCAGTTCGGCTGGGAGCCTCAATTGCTCCAGAAGATGGACACTTGGGCGTTCCGATGGCCACGCTTGCTGCGGTGTCTCCGGTAAGTCCTGCTCGGGAGGTGGGGTTTTTTAACAGCGGATTTTTGGCCGGACGGGCTGGATCGGGGATGAGTGCACACCGCTTCCCAGATGTTGTGGTGAGATCACGCCTGTTTGCTGCTCCCCCGATCCGTCCCTCTCCCGGCCCAAAACCTTTCGTGTGACCGGGGCCTAATTAGCCAAGGATCCAAATTCTAAAGAGACCTGCTTACGATGAAACCGTAGGTGGACACACAGCTTTCTCCTTCTCTTAAAGTGAATGAAGAAATGCTTTTGCCTAATCTTAGCCTTCAATGTAGTTATTAATTGTATCTATTTGAATGTTTTGTATTCCTGTTTTCTGAGTATGGGCTCAATGTAGCTATCAATCCAATACCCCCATGCATTAAAACTAAAAAACCTCACCCAGTGAATTAGGTCATATTCCACTAAAAGATATAAAACTGTTTCACCAATGACTGCCCCCCAACCCAACATGAAATTATATTAAGTGGGGAACAGCAAGATATTCATTTATCGATTTAAAATATTTATATTCTGTTTTTCTTTGCTGAGAGCCACCTAGATAGCATCCTAAAAGCAAAGTGCATGCACTTATGTGGTAGCTGGACTGGAATGTCACATGCCTTAAATTTGCATGCTTGTTTCTGTAATAATCAGTATTATTTACAATGACATACTAAAATAAATGATTAAATAGTATTTGCATATGGAATCCATTTTATTAACCTGCATCACATTTTTCCTTATCCCATATATAAACAATTTTCACAATAAACAAGTTAACTTCTAGTTACACACTTAAAAGAGTTATTCAACTGTTCCTTCCAGTTTTAACTCATAGATAATATAAATTATAACAGCCACACTAGAAATGAAAGGCGTGTCAGCCAGCAACCCAACTCCAAAAGCATGCTCAGTCTCATTGGGCTAAATGACCATTCTGCCTTCTGACCACTAGGTGGCAACAAACCTGACAGATTCAGAATGAATCTACTTCACTGAGAATATTGTTTAAGAGACCACTAAACTCCGTGGTATAAACTTTCTTTTTCTTTTTCCAGCTCAGTCAAAACAGATTAATAGAATCACCTTACCTAAAAACCCGTATCATTTTAACACTACAATCCTAAGAACACTTTCCTGGGAGTAAGCCCCACATAAAAAATAGGACTTCTGAGCGGACTTGCTTTGGATTGTTCCCTATGTGACTTTCATGACCTAAACATTAATGCTTTTCCCTATTTAGCTTCTTTCTTAAATAGTTCAGTGTTAGGGTTGCCAGCCTGCAGGCGAAACCTTGCGTTCTTGCAGAATTACCTTTCTTTTCCCTATAACTAAGTCACATGAAAGACCGACAGTATTTTGGAACTGTTAAATAAAAAGAAATATTTAGACAGCTGATAAAAGAAGGAGAAAACGAGGAGGAGGAGATTGGATTTATACCCCACCTTTTACTCAGAGTGGCTTACAGTTGAGATGGGCGGGATATAAATGTGAAAAATAAAATAAATAAATAAAATCTCTTTTCCCTGCCCCCCCTCCACAACAGACACCGTGTGAGGTAGATGGGGCTGAGACAGCTCTTTTGAGGACTGCTCTTGAGAGAACAGCTCTGAGAGAACTTGTGACTGACCCAAGGTCACGCCAGCAGCTGCATGTAGAGGAATGGTGAATCAAACTTGGTTCTCTCAGATTAGAGTCCACACTCTTAACCACTACACCAAACTGGCTCTTCCATAGGGGAGCACTTCCAATCAGCTTTGAATTCCAGTATAGTCCAATCTTTTTTAAATAATAATTTTCGGGGGAGCATTTCCAATCAGCTTTGAATTTCAGTATAGTCCAATCTTCTTTAAATAATAATTTTTGTACAGCTAACAGAGATTTTTTCAGTGAAGCCCTAGGATTTAAGCTCAGGTTTAGTATTGTGAATCAGTTAGACTAAGCCAAGTCCCAGCCAGGAATCAGCTGTTAGTAGCTGCAGCAAAGGTGGTAAAGCATTATATTCACAGAGCGGTAGTCTGAACTTTATAACTTGGTACCGTGATAGTGTTGATATTTGAAGGAGTCCAAGTTCTAGTCACACCACGGCCGAGGATACACTGGGATGAAGAGAGATGATCTTATGAAAGAAAATTTGCTGGATCTTATCAAGAGGATCCAGTGGTCCATTGACCCAAATTGGGGCAGCATAGAGCAATTTGGGAAGACTGATGGCTTTGTATAACTAACAAAAGCGAAATAAATTAGCCATCTTTGGTATAGAAGAATTTCTTGAGAATGGCTAGCATCATTTGAGTATTTCTTATAACAGAATCTACATGGGAGTTCCAGGATAAGTTATAATCTCTCCTTATATATAATTCTGTTTTGGTCATGGACTCCCCTGAACATTCCATCACGCTCCAAAATCAGTTGGCTGAAT
>NW_015160883.1:303119-303345 GCF_001447785.1 Gekko japonicus
GTGTTCCCCAGCCACAGTACATCATTTCCCCTACAGAAAATTTCACAGCTATTACAACTGATGTCCAGATGACCAAGATCACTTCTCCTGGAGACAATAACTTCTTTGGGCAGTGGACTCTATGGCATTATACCCTGCTGAGGTCCCTCCTCACCCCAAATCCTGCCCTCTCCAGGCTCTATCCCTCAAATCTACAGGTATTTCCAAACCCAGAGCTGGCAACCCT
>NW_015160883.1:303433-304763 GCF_001447785.1 Gekko japonicus
TGAGGAGGTGGTTTTCTACCTTAGATGCCACTGCATAGACCCAAATTAACATAAGCCAACCTCTAGGTGGCACCTGGAGATCTCCAGCTATCACAAATTATATTCAGATGGCCAAGATCAGTTCTCCTGGAGACAATGGCTGCTTTGGCCAGTGGACACTATGGCATTATACCCTGCTGAGGTTCCTCCACACACCAAACCCTGCCCTCCCCAGTTTGGTGTAGTGGTTAAGCGTGCAGAAAAAGGGAAGTTTGTGTCAGAGTTTTCTCAGCCCCACCCACCTCACAGGGTGTCTGTTGTGGGGAGGGGAAGGGAAAGGAGTTTGTAAGCCGCTCTGAGACTCCAAGTGAAGGGCGGGGTATCAATCCAATCTCTTCTTCTTTTTCTTCCCCTCAAATCTACAGATATACCCCAACCCAGAGTTGGCAAATGTCAGAGTTCTCTCAGCCCCACCCACCTCACAGGGTGTCTGTTGTGGGGAGGGGAAGGGAAAGGAGTTTGTAAGCCGCTCTGAGACTCCAAGTGAAGGGCGGGGTATCAATCCAATCTCTTCTTCTTTTTCTTCCCCTCAAATCTACAGATATACCCCAACCCAGAGTTGGCAACCCTGTAACTGGCTACAGAACTGTTTTACAGACCCTTGGAACCCAGAAGACATGGCATAGGAGGAGGTGGTTTACTACCTTAGCTGCCATTGCATAGCCCCAATTTAACATAAGTCAGGAGTGGAGGGAACCATGCCTGTTACCATGAGGCTGTCCTCCCATACTACCCACTTGGGGCCGCAAAATGAAGGAAACAAAAATGGCTTTCCTCCTATTTTCCCCTTCCCTCTGCCAGCCCACCAGCCACAGTGGGGACACTCACCTGGAGCTTCCTTCTAGTGCTTGTTGTATTTCTCAGGCCTTATTCCTAGTTAAACATAATGCTGAGATATTTAAACTGTCTAACTTCTATAGTTTCTCCATATATTTGCCAGGGATGTTCCTTCAAGTGTCTTGACTTAGATAATCTCAAGATCTTTGTTTTGGCAAAATTAATTGTCGGCAACTTCTGAGCGCAAAAGGCACAGAAATTATTCATGAATTTCTTCAAGCCGATCGAGGTTCAGCTAAGGAGAACTAAATCATCTCTCCCTTATAATAAAAGAGTTTTGGGTGCCAAAGTTCTAAAATGCACTCCTTTAGTGTTAGGCCGAAAAAACTGCCACTCGGAAGACACTGGCTGGGTTCATTGGCTGCTTTGTGCAGTCCCGGCCAGCGTTCCAAGGTCATTTACATATGGAAGCTGATTGGACTACCCTCCATTCCACACCTCAAACTCCCCCCCC
>NW_015160883.1:305146-310756 GCF_001447785.1 Gekko japonicus
GTTAGGAGTTTGGGAGTGCTCCTGGACCCCACCTTAACGATGGAGGCCCAGGTGGCGGCCACTGCCAAAGCAACCTTTTATCATCTACGGCTGGTGCGGCAGTTGGTCCCCTTCCTTAGCCGTGGCGATCTGGCCACAGTGATCCATGTGACGGTCACCTTGAGGTTAAACTACTGTAATGCTCTCTACATGGGGCTGCCTTTGTTGCAAATTCAGAGGCTGCAGCTGGTGCAGAATGCAGCGGCCAGGTTGGTAGCGGGGGTCTCTAGATGGGACCACATCCAACCTGTGCTGAAAGCACTGCACTGGCTGCCTATAGCGTTCCGGATTCGCTTCAAAGTGCTGGTGCTTACCTTTAAAGCCCTACATGGCCAGGGTCCAGCATACCTGAGGGACCACCTTTCCCCACACAGGCCCCAAAGAGCACTTCGGTCGGGGTCACAACACTGCCTAGTGACCCCGGGCCCCAAGGAGGCCAGGCTTGCAGCCACAAAGGCTAGGTCCTTTTCGGTGGCGGCTCCTACCTGGTGGAATGAGCTCCCGGAGGAGATCAGGGCCCTGCGGGACCTGGTACAGTTCTGCAAGGCCTGCAAGATGGAGCTCTTCTGCCAGGCTTTTGAGTAGGAGCCGCCGCCACCACTACCATCACTGTGCGACTGCAGAGCAGTTCCACCATGTCGGGCTGACTGGCCAGCTGAAATATCATGGCCCATGGCATCCCCCCCCCCTTTGACCCCATTGGTATATGCAATAGGGAATAAGTATTGTAGTCATTATGTATCCCGTGAGATGTGCATTTTTGCCTAAACTGTTTTAACTGTTGACTTTTACTGCACTTGTGCATTAATTGTTTTAACTTCTTGTATTTTTGTTGTACTTTTGTGCCTGTGTAAACCACCCTGAGCCCGCGTGCGGGGAGGGTGGGATATAAATGAAATAAATAAATAAATAAATTTCTTCAAGCCAATCAAGGTTCAGCTAAGGAGAACTAAATCATCAGCATATAAAAACTTTCACAACGGGCTTTACTGCTAGTCAGCATATAAAAGCATTGGTAGTGATTGATTTGCTAAATATGGTGAGTATTATTTTGCAGATTTGGGAAGAAGTTATTGATGTATGAATTGAACAAGTGTGGAGCTAAGACATCCTTGCTGTACACCTTTTTTTTTTAAATTCTTATTGATCTTGGAGATGAATTCATATTGAAGATTTTTAACTGTAGAACATTCCCAGGATATAAATACTTAATCAGGGCCAACAGCCGCTTAGGGATAGAGGTGGTATTTAGCATTTCCCCAAAATGAGTATATTCACAAAATTACAACTGATCTGCATACTACAAAGATCAGTTCCCCAAGAGCAAATGGTTGCTCTCTATGGAATCAAATACCTACTAAATTCCCTTCCCAAACTCTGGTCTTCCCAAAATTTATCCCCAAAATTTCCAGGAACTTCCCAAGCCAGAGAAGGCAAACCTATTCAGTACCTTCTATTCAGTCTGCAGGTTTCCTATAAATATAAGAAGCCATAATGCAAAGGAAAAACAAAGGAAACACAAAGTCTAATTTCTTTCTTTATTCCAAACTCTGTCATTGTTTTCCTTCCTTGTTGAGTAGCAAACACTTCAAAAAGCAAGTTCACACCTAGCATTTTCCGTAACTGTATTTATTTTGCTAACTTCAGCCACGCATTTTGGGCAAAGCATTGTCATCTCATAACAAATATATTAGTATTGCTGAAATGTCATCCTTAATTCTCTTGACTTAATGGGTAATTGAAATTGTATATCATTCGCTACAATGGCTTGTAGCTTCCACAATTATTATTTTCATTGTTTAACCAACCTTCTCCCAAATCTTTAGTTCTTTATTTTACCCTATTAATATATTGAGGCATCTGCAGCCATAAGTACTTCTTCAAAAATCATGCATTACATTTTGATTAACGAAATCTAAAATAAAGAGCTAAATCAATAAATCATAAATTCTGTAATACAATTGCTTACCGTCTGCTCCAGTGGGCTAACGATCTCAGTGACTGTTAAATTATGTTGGGAATGATTCCTTCTATGACAGAATATTTGAAAATACATTCATTTCAAAATCAAAATCTGCTTGTATTCAAATCAAATAATGTCAAACATGGAAGAACAGTTTGAAAATAACTTTATGCAGCACATACATTTTGCACTGCATTAAGTGCTAAAATGTGCATGCTAATGACATTGAAACACAGTAATTAATTAGCTCTTAATATTTATACAATATTTTAGAGCATTCAGTGCAATTTGTATGTATTAGCTCATATTCAGTCCTTACAACAGCCCTGTACGGCTGGTCGGTAGTGTTAAAATTGTATTCTTTCTATTAAAAGTTTTATGACAACCCTAGAAATTTGAAATCTTTTTCAAAACCAGCAACATTTTTGAAAACATACTTCATTCCTTCCTAATTTTGGCAATCCAGCTCTAAATGATAAGCTATTTTTTCCACTGGCCCTCTTAGAGTTGTCTATTTTTTTTTTAAAAAAAATATATTGAATCTATTACAACAATTTAACAGTATTCTGAGGTCCTATGGATACAGATTACCATTCCTACAACTATTATATGGTACTTTCATCATCTGAAACAGTAATAAAATAGAACAAAGTTTGAGTCCAGTGGCACCTTTAAAACCAACAAAGTTTTATTCAAGGTGTAAGCTTTTGTGTGCAAGCACACTTCTTCAGATACAGCAAAACAGAATTTTCTCAGCCATTACATATAGGAAGAGAGAGGGTCGGGGGGGGGGTTAGTTGCCAGGAAGGACAATACACTCAATGTAGCCTGAGTGACTTCGCCAATACAGTGGGGTCCCATATCTGAATCTAAATAATGTCTGATGCCCCACCTACTCCAAATGTTGTTAAATAGAAGGCAGGCCATTGTGGCAGCTGTATAATTCCAGAAGGGGAAAGCTTCAACCCATTTACTAAATGGATCAATGATTATGAGGCAGTACTTGTTGCCTCGAGCAATGGGCTGAAAAGGACCTATCAAGTCTATTTGAATGCAGGACTACAGACCCTCTGTTCTCTGGTGCTGGAGGGGTGTTTTTGCACCATTTTGGTTGGCGTTGACCATGGCATGGGAGAGACAGTTGTCTACCCACTGTTCTATGTACTGACACATACCTGGCCACCAACCTGTGTCCTTGACTCCATCTAAAGTTAATTATTCTCCTCTGTGACCCTGCTCATGTACAAACTGTATTAGGTCTCCTCTAATCTCAAGGGGCACAATCCAGTGGGGGCCATGATCAATAGCCTTCACAATCCAATGTAGGTTTGGGGCATGGAAAAAGATAGAGTTTTCTGGGCCATTTTTTCCTCTATCCTGTATTGACCTGTTGGATCTCTGCCTACTGCTACTAACTGGGCAATTTGGGTGTCTCTCTTTTGCAAAATGGCTATTCTAGTCAGGGTGTGAGGATGAGGCACTGCTGTCTAGAGATTTTAGGGCTAACTGGCTAGGAAAGGGATAGAGCTGAGTCCATTCCACTATCTTCTAGGGTGGCTTATTTAGCAAGGGTGCCTGCCTGATTGTTCCAAATACAAACATCTGTGGAGTTTTTCTGGTATCCTCTAACATGAGTAACCCAGGTGGGGGTAGTTCTATTCTGAATTAGGGCAGCTATCCAATATCCATGTGGGATATTGGCTTGCTGTGTGAGGTTTGCAGTTGGTGGATAGCCAGATGAGGTCAAACGGTGGCCATTTTGGCAGTCCAGTCTGAATCTATGTAAACTGCAAGGGGACAGTCAAGTGGCCCAAACTCAAGGATGGCCTGGAGGGCTTCTACATCTATGGTCTGACTGGGATGAGGGTGCCTTTGAAGGTGTAGGAGTCAATCACACAGATGGCTATGTAGGCTGTTTTGGGAGTGCCAGCAACATGGAAGGATGAGTCATTGCAGAATTATCAAGCAAAGTCCTGTAGCTGTGCTTCTGCTAAGGATGCTCCCCATACTGGAGGCTGCTGGAAATGCTGCAATGGGGGAAGACGGCATTCGTGCTGCCCTCCCATGACTCCATACAAGGGCTAACAGACTTTCTTGCAGGGACTGAATTTTATTTCCACAGGATTTAAGTTTCTGGAAGTGTAGGCTATGATTCTCTGGGAACCAGACTGCTGATAGGTGAGTGGAGCACCTATACTTTGCTTGGAGGTAGCTAGCTGAATATAAAAATGGTTTGGACATATCAAGGTGCGCTAAAGCTGGAGCTCGAGCAAGGCTGCATTTTAGCTCAGCAAAGGCATCTTGCTGTTCTGTTCCCCAATGCCAAGGGGAATTTTTCTTTAACAGGGTGTAGAGAGGACGGGCTTTGTCTACAAAGGACTCGATGATGTCCTGGGAAAAGTTAAAGGTTCCTAGCAGGGCTTTTAATGAAGGGACATCTGTGGAAGTGGGTAATTTGGAAATTACTTCGATTCTTTGGGAGTCAGGAGTTTTACTATGGGTTCCTTAGGCAAGGCCAAGGTATTCCACTACTGTCCTGACTAACTGTGCTTTCTCCTTACTGGCTTTGAATCCTGTGTCCTAATGAGACTGAGAACTTCCCTAATTATATCATATGTCTTTTCTTCCATGTTGGAATGAATTAACACATCATCTACATATGAAAACACATGGGCTCCTGACATGGGTTTCAGTAGAGTCCACATCTGAATTACATGAGTGTGGCAAATGCTAGGGCTTGAATGGAAGCCTTGTGGGGTTCTTTTAAAGGCATATTGCTGGTAACTGAAAGTAATGGCAAATTTATACCAGCAAGAATTATGCAAGCAGATGGAATGGAATGCATTAGCAAAGTCTATGACACTGTAGTATTTGGCTCCTGCAGCAATGGCTGACAGGATCTTGTATTTAAATATGACTGGGACAACAGGAAGGGTCACCGCATTAAGGGCTCTAAAATCTACAGTTATGCTCCAAGTGAATTGTTTTAAGAACTGGCCATAGGGGCATGTTGCAAATGGACTGCACGGGAGTAATAATAGCCCATTGTAAAAGACGTTTTATGGTTTTTCCTATGCTTATTTCTGTTTCTGCAGGGTATTTGTATTATTTCTTGAAAGGGGGTATTTTCCCTCAATGAGGACACAGGCAGCCTTCACTGTACCACATTCTGCCTTGTCTTTCATTCAAACCTCAGGAAATGTGTTGATCCATGGATCACTAGCAAGTGGGGCCAAGGCCATGGGAGCTTTAAGAGCTGCACACTGATGGATGGTGGATATGGCTTCAGGGCCACTGTCAATACTCCAGAGGAGACTGTTTGCAAGGTCTATCATGAGCCGGTGCTCACATAAGAAGGCATTCCTAAAATTCCCTGATCTTCTCATTTGTTCTCACAGGCATTGGTGGGTTTTTAATTTATTTATTTAATTGGATTTCTAGCCTGCCCCTCCCCACAAGCAGGCTTAGGGTGGGTCACAACAATTAATGAATACATAATCCAACTTCTAAAACTTCAAAACAAGCATTGAACAGCAATAAAACATCAATGAATAACAATTATTACAATTGATGGTGTCAACAATTATTCCATATCTGACTGCTCCCAT
>NW_015160883.1:311323-311428 GCF_001447785.1 Gekko japonicus
TGGGGAAGAAACCGGAGAAAGAAAGACTTTTGAAAGCGAAACTAGTGGGTAGTCCTCGAACGGAAAAGACCACTGAGCTTTCAAAAATGTTGGCAGATTCCTTGC
>NW_015160883.1:311606-311796 GCF_001447785.1 Gekko japonicus
GTGAAGGAAATGGAGGCCAATACTAAAACAGTTAAGAAAAAGGTGCAAAAGCTGGAAATGAAGCAAGCCATGGAAGAGTCAAAACTTTTGCAGCTGCAAATGGAGAAAGCCAATTTGGTCCTATGGTTTCAAGGGGTCCCAGAAATTAAAGGAGAGAATCTGAAGCAATGGCTGAGTGAAGCAATAGCCT
>NW_015160883.1:311909-328462 GCF_001447785.1 Gekko japonicus
TCAGATTCTCGAAGAGACATGTGAGAGACTCTATTTTGAAAGCAACTATGGGAACTCCCTTGAAAATTGGGGACAACAACATCAAAATTTTAAAAGACATTTCATTTGACATAAGACAGAAGAGAAAGACTTATAAAGAACTAATCCTATTTCTGCAAACAAATGGCATCAGTTACAGATGGTTAATCCCAAAATGTGTCATTTTCAAGCTTCACGACAAAAAAGAAAAGATTGACTCTGTTCTTAAGGCACATGATTTTCTGCGAACACAGCTTGGGGAACCAGCTGAGGATGAGAAGGAAGATGAAGAAAGCAAATCTGATGGCGAGTTAGGCTCGGGGTCTTCAGACGAGGACTCACCCTCTGAAAAGGGGGCGGCTGCCCCCAAAAATTCATATAAATTGAGGATTAGAAAAGAGAAGAATAAATAGTGGCTGAAGGACTCTGATTTGTGCCTGAAAACTCTGAAAAGATTTTGGGATGCTCGGGGTTTTTCTTTAAGCAGTTAAATGAATAGTTAAAAGATAATTAACCTAGCATAACTGACTATGTTCATTGTTTTATTAGCTTTTTAAAAGTAACATTGAGTTAAGATGATGTATTGATATCCTACTCTTGGGTTTTTAGTTATTAGTGGGTCTTTTTTCTTTCTCCTTAGATGTAGTTTTGTCTTTCTCCTTAGATGTAGTTCCCCCTCCCATATTTTGGTTGTAGTTTGTATGTAAAAAAACCAATACAAAATTCCCCTTAGGGGGATTAAAAAAACCCCCAAAACAACAGCACCTCGTCAAGAGCTGGGAGTTGGATCCCCACTCGCACACTCCCTTGGCCCAGACATAGGACCTCCATTTTCAATAGATTTAATTTCTGCCAACTCTGTTTTAACCATCCAGCCGCAGCCTCTAAAGCTCTCGCCAAAATATCTGGGGCAGAGTCCAGTCAGCTATCCATTAACTGATATAACTGGGTGTCATCTGTGTATTGATGGCAACCCAGCCCAAAGCTCCAGATCAACTCGGCAAGGGGGTGCATATAGATGTTAAATAACATAAGGGCAAGAATCATCCCTTGTGGGATGCTGCATACCAAAGGGTAATATGGTAAGATTCTTTCCCCGAGCACCACCCTTTGTCCCTGACTCTGTTCCCGAGAAAGCAGACAAGCCACTGTAAGGCTGTCCCACATATCCCCACATTGGCAAGATGGTGGGTCATAAGATCATAATCAATCGTATCGAGTGCTGCTGTCATATCAAGTAGTAAGAGCAGCACCAATCCACCTCGATCCAGGTGCCTCCAGAGGTCATCTGTAAGGGTGACCAGTGCCTTCTCCATCCCATAGCCATGATGGAAGCTGGACTGGAATGGTTCCAGGATTTAGGAGTCTTCCAGGAAAATCAGGAGCTGTTCAGCTACTGCATTTTCACCTACCTTACCCAGGAATGACAAGTTTAAAACTGGGTGGTAGCTGACTGGATTGGTATGTTCCAGAGATGATTTCCTTAAGAGTGGTCTCAACAGAGTCTCCTTTAAAGCCCCTGGAAAAGTCCCTGAACTCAAGGATAAGTTGATAATATCTGCCGGGGGGGGGCATATCCCATCACTGCCAGCTTTCACAAGCCAATATGAGCATGGGTCCAGGGGGCATGAGGTGGGCTACACAGCCCTCAAGATCCTATCAAACTCATCCTAGGAAGAGTCAGCTGAAGTGGTCTGCCTCATGGACTCAAAGTTTCTGCCTCATGGACTCAAAGAGGGCTGTAGCAAGCATGTACATAGACTGCTGATTAAACTGGATTGTATCTGCCCCAGTATCTCTAAGCTGGGACCAGATCAATTAGTGGTACTCTTCCCACATGGGTGGCTGGGTCAAGTGAGGACAGGGTTGCTCCAGGGCATTTTGCACCTGCCTGTGAGCTGCGGGGTGTTTCTGGTTGACATTCCCAGGGTTGTACTTCTGAGAATTGATTGTCATGGTGATGGTGAGCAGGTCCTTCCGATTTTGGCTACCCCTGCCATTGCGGTGCTTGATTGTCATGGTGATGGTGAGCAGGTCCTTCCAATTTTGGCTACCCCTGCCATTGCCATTCCAGTCTCGATTCTCTCTCCATCCCCCCACCCTGCATGAGGCTGAGCAGATTGGTTACCTCCATCATTTCTGTACTCCAAACGGGGCCCATTATAGGCATAAGCAACTGTCTGGATGGGCTCAGGGTTTGTAGATTCTAAGTTTCTTTGGGAGATCCTTACTGGCGCCTTAAGGGCTCTGAATTTCCAGAAAGGTCTGTGACTTTCCTCACGCTATCTGAAAGGTCCCACCATGAACAATCTGTTGGATGTAATGGTCCTAACATGACTTTGGTCTGCAAATTGTGGCCAGCATAAAACATTTGCTTAAAGTCATCCTCATCATAATCATAGGTGCCCTAATTGCAAGTGACTTTCCCAGCAATGGTGGCAAGGAGCTTTTTATGAGCTGCATACGCTGTTGGATTCTCACCTGGAGCCTGGCGCTCTGACATATAGCATGTCTTCAGTTTGGCCGAGCCAAACAAGCTGCCCAGTTTCCCTCATCCACTGTGACATGTGAAGGGAGGTGAGATCCCTAGTTATGCCACGGGTTGTTGTTCCTGACTCGATGGCTGGGGCATCCATCGGGTTAGTTAGTTAACCCCTAACTGTGGACCTAAAACAGAGACCTTCACTCAGGGACAGGGAGGAGGCCAATTCACATGAACCAGCATCCCCTTGCCCAGTACTGTGGTCCTGATCCAAATCAATTCTCCTCCTATAATTTCTTTTTATAGACATTTAAAGAAATGGGAGATCCAGTAATGTATTTCAACATATCATCTCCTTCGATCCTAAATTCCAGACACGTACATGTCATTTAAAGCTAATGCCATATCATCTCCTTCGATCCTAAATTCCACACACGTACATGTCATTTAAAACTAATGTATACAGCAATCTTCAATGAGTTAAAGCCAGGCAGTAGGATCTAAAGGACCATGAACAGAGCAGAACTCAAGGAAAGGAAGCTTACCACCTCTTCCCACTCACTGCAGCCCACTGAGTGCTCTTGAGTCTGGCGAACCACATACCATGGATGCAAAGTGGGGATCTGTGTTGGGAGTGGGGATTGGTGAAAACTGCCCCCTTTTCAAAGAATGCCATTTCACAAACATAAATGCAACTGGTAAAACAACTTATTTGAATCCAACCTATGGGGACTAATATGTGTTGTATCTTAATAGGTGTAGGGCTTTTTTAATGTTAGTGCTTAGAGGTTCATTCCATTAAAGAGCCCCTAATCTGTTGCTAGATGGACTAGATCCCTCTCCACTGAAAGAGAAGCACAGGAAAATTACTTCAACTGCTAAAATATGACTTAAATGTGACAAAGAGGAAACTGTTTGGATTTTTGGATGTGAACAGGGTGATGCTATTGCTTAAAATTCAACTTTGGCTACAAAAATAATTATGTTTATATGTTTTAATTGTATTTTATTTTTAAAGTGGACCACACTTTGCTATCTGGGACTGAAACAAAATTAAAACATTGCTTATCTTAATCCCTACTAGAAACAATCAGTAATTTTTTTACTGATTTTAACAGCACTCTCCATCTTCTTCCCTAGTCAAGCAGAGCTAACAAGAAGCTGCTATATGCTGTTTATATGTAAATGTCAAACTCTACAAAATGTTCCTAATTAATCCAGAGGGCCCCCCTCAAAATATACTTTAAAATATTATGATCCCATATTTTACGGTACACACTGCTTTCATGTTTATTTGTAAGCACTAACATTTAAACCCTGAAATCTACATCTTAGAAAGTGCTCTACTCTCCTAGTGATAACTAATGAGCTTAATGAATTACGCGTTCTAAATTTAATACTGATGTTTCACAGAGAAAACAGATAAAACGCTCTATGAAATTCAAAAGTTTCACTGACCTATTTATGAGGAATATCACTTAACAATTTCATTAGGAATGAGTAACAGCTGGTGACATGGCTGTGTCCTAAAGTGTTTTTCTCTCTTAATATTCTGCATCTTAAGCAATCGAGCCTTCATAAGAAATGCTTTCGTTAGCGGCAGTCCCTCCTTTGGGGAGAAAAAAAATGTCAGACCACATTTTCTGTATTTTGCAATCTTGTTTTCAGGAGTGTCATGCTCCTATTTTATTAGCATGCTGGGTAAACAAGAAAGATCTGCTGATGTTACGGAGAGAACTTTTAAGATTTCAGACTTTCAGTTTAGATTTTGGATAGAACTTGAATATTAATGCAAACAGAGGCATGTGTGTAAATTCAAAATAAATTAGTTCCATTTATCCTTTTTTTTGCCTCTATCTTTTAATGTTCAACAGATCTAGAGCTCATACACATGCAACATCTGCATTGAAACCGTTAAGGTCTACATCATTTATATTCTCACGTAAAGATCCCCACTCTTAATTATACTTTTACATATAGCAAGCGATGGTATAAGATATTCTTTGCTCTCTGCAGAATTAAAGGAAATGACCTCCAGTTCTTCTCTGCCGTAGATAAATGATCATTCATCCAATGGCTAAAGGGAATGGGAAAACGAAAGTGAAGCAATTCAAAGTGCCGTTACTAGGGAGTAAAGTCCCATTGATCTCAGTAGATTATTCCCCACTAAAGCATATGATTGAGTTAAATCTTACAGCATTGTTCCTGGACCTCAGAAGGATCTCATGACACATGAGCTTGGGTTTAACAAGGACACAACTACTGAAAGGACTGCAGTATAGCTTAATCACTCTTGGCACATTACAGACGTCTGAGGAAAAGAGGCTACAGGCTGCCTCCTTCAGGCTGTAGGGGCAAGCTGTCCTAAAACTGTTAAAATATAGCTTCCTAGCCACAGCAGTTTTCAATACTGTTACTCCCTTGGATTCACCTCTGTGGTTCTTTCCACATGGGTTATTTGCCCTGGCTTTGATGCAGTTGGAAATGTGCCCCCTTCACTTTCCCACAGTTTTGCAGTGCAGTTCTGCACCTCCTGGGGTTTACTCAGGGTTGTTGTTTTTTTGTTTGTTTCTTGGCATTTCTCAAACTTCCTTTGTTGGAAAGTTTTGGAAAAGATCGCAGCAAAGCCTGGATGGCTGCCATGTGGATGGGAAAGTTCAGATTTCCCCCTTTTCTGCTCACACGGTAGCCATTTCCCCTCCTCCTGTCCCTGCAGCAGTCATTCCCTCCCCCTGCCACCAGAAGGGAGCACTTTGTTTACATTTTAATTGACATTTGAATAATGTGATAGCATTATAATGTGATAACAATCTGTGTATCAGGTTCTCTGAATTCCTAGCTTTCGTTTTTTAAAAAAGTAAGTATCTATCAGTTGGTGGGGGGTAGTGCCGTCAAGTCACAGCTGACATGATGATCCCGTGGGGATTTCAAGGGAAGAAGAAGAGATTGGATTGATACCCCGCCCTTCACTTGGAGTCTCAGAGCGGCTTACAAACTCCTTTCCCTTCCCCTCCCCACAACAGACACCCTGTGAGGTGGGTGGGGCTGAGAGAGCTCTGACGCAAACTGCTCTTTCAGGAACAGCTGTGCCAGAGCTTGTGACTGACCCAAGGTCACATCAGCAGGTGCAAGTGGAGGAGTGGGGAATCAAACCCGGTTCTCCCAGATTAGAGTCCGCACACTTAACCTCTACACCAAACTGGCTCTCAGAGACTAACAGAGGTAGTTTGCCATTGCCTGACTTTGCTTAGCAACTCTGGACTTCCTTGGTGGTCTCCCATCCAAGTACTAACCAGCTGACCCTGCTTAGCTTCTGAGATATGACAAGATCAAGCTGGCCTAGATCATCCAGATCAAGGCCAAGTACATATCTAGCCCCTTTCATGGTTGGAATATAGAGAAAAAGGCATATCTTTGCAACAAAAGGGGTTAGGTTATTTTTAAAGGAAATCTGTGAACTTTTTGTTGTTCAGTCACACAGTCGAGTCCGACTCTTCGCGACCCCATGGACCAGATCCCGGCAGGCCCTCCTGTCTTCCGCCATCCTCTGAAGTTGGCTCAACATCATGTTCGTTGCATCGATGACACTGTCTAACCATCTCATCCTTTGCCGTCCCCGTCTTCTTTGACCTTCAATCTTTCCCAGCATCAGGGTCTTCTCCGGTGAGTGCTCCCTTATATATATGCAGAGTACATCATGCGAAATGCTGGCCTGGATGAATCTGTGAATATACAGAAGCTATACATAGATAGCTGTGTAACTATAAAGTGATATTTAACTGTCAATTAAAAAAAAAGAACTGGAAAACCTCTGGTGGCATGAGGGGGGTGGCCACTGCCAGGGAACCGGGGCAGAGAACCTACTGGGGGAACTGCCATGTGGAAGCCTTGTTCCCATTGCTCTGTATTGGCAGCTGCAGCAGCACAGAAACCTTTAAGAAGATAAGAAAAGCCCTGTCAGATCGGACCAGTGGTCCATTGACTCCAGCCTCTTGTATCGTGCAGTCACCCAACCAGTTCCTCTGGAAGGCGAACAGCAGGGCATAGAGCCTTCCCCCTGATGTTGCCTCCTGGCACTGGTATTCAGAGATTGACTGCCTTTGAGCATAGGGTTTCTATTTAGTCACCATGGCTACTAGCCCCTGATAGACCTATCCTCGATGATTCTACCCAGTTACCTTTTAAAGCTGTAAATGCCTGTGGCAGTGAATTCCACATTTTAATCACTTACTGTGTTTTGTCCATCCTGAATCTACGGCCCATCAGCTTCATTGGATGCCCTGGAGTTCTTGTATTCTCCATGTGCAAATCATCTGTGGTTGGTGAAAGGTGGGAATGGTAAGGCACATTCTAAAGACATGCTGCTCCCTCCTGGCGCATTCAGTCAACATGTTGATCATGTGTACAGGGCTCATATATAATATGGAACAACAATTGTTGGCACATACGTCCCTCATAGAGATCTACCTACTTCTTGATAGCATCATGTGGGAGTGAGGATCCTCAGTGGACTGTATGACTTTGTTGCCTAAACAGGTCCATCAGGCCTAGCTGCTGCTGCTGCTGCTTTAAGACTTATTTTTGAGTCTCCTTTTAGAAGAAGAAGAAGAGATTGAATTTATACCCCACCCTTCACTTGGAGTCTCAGAGCGGCTTACAAACTCCTTTCCCTTCCCCTCCACACAACAGATACCCTATGAGGTAGGTGGGGCTGAGAGAGCTCTTTGAGAACTGCTCTTTCAAGGACGGCTCTGACAGAACTATGGCTTGTCCAAGGATGCAGCAGCTGCAAGTGGAAGAGTGGGGCATCAAACCTGGTTCTCCCAGATTAGAGTCCACGCACTTAACCACTACACCAAACTGGCAGTCAAGTGAACTCGCAACACTCTCTATGATAAACATGAGCCACTGGCAAGGCAGGCATGCAGGCATATTACCAGGCTTCTGCTCCAGTCAGTGAATAAACAGAAACCAGCAGCAGTGGATAGCACTTGGGAAGACATTCCAACTTCTCCTATGGGCACTACTCCTATGGACATTGGTGTAACTCCCATAACAATGCAATCCTAAATAAAGTTACAATGGAGTTAGAAGGATGTAACTCTGCTTAGGATTGCACTATAACACACCTGCTGTCAGTTCCTTCTTGAAATATGTGATAATGAAAATCACATACAGTTACATAGTCCCTTTTTACATTTTATGTATAAAGAGGGTGTCCTGTCCCTTTAACCGAGGCTTAATGGTGTGTTATTTATTAGGTGATGTTATTTACCTCCATTTAGGTGCCCATTTCCACACATTAAGCCTATATTAAAAAGAGACAAGATTTTTTTTTCCCTCCAGGCCTCCTGGACAGAAACAAGAAGCCATTTCTTATGGCTAGTGATGCTGCTGCCTCCCAAACTGATCTGAAGACATGGCTGTAGCAGGTAAGTGCTTAGGGTGTGGCCTACCAACAGCTATGTCTAGGGTTAGCAAAATGATATTACATGTATGCTGTGTATTACAGGCAAAAATATCAGCAAAAATGATTAATGATTAGGACATAAGGCTATATACCACATGTTCAAACCTCTCCTTCAATTGGGGTTTCTCCCACAACCTCCAATAAACATTTCTATTTTATCCTCTTCAAATATTAAGACTGGTAGAGAAATTGCAAGAAACCATGGGACAATTTCTTTTCAGGAAAGCTAGCTCATCAGCACTTTTCTGATTTCATGAACATTCTTCAGTCAGCAGCAATGTCACCTGGAGCATTGAAAAGTCCACTCACTAAGCACTTGTAAGTCTGTGGCAAATCCAGTTTTGTTAAATTCAGCCTCAGCAACTTTTTCCCCTCCCTGAAGTTATCTAAAGGGTATCTCAATACTGTTAGAGCTCCTCTAGCATCCAGGAATGAAGCCATTGTCAGTTTCTGCAAAGACAGAAGCTCTGCAAAAATATCCTACAGTAAAGGAAGGATTGTCAGTGTCACTTTATGTGAAACAGATTTGTGATAAGCAAAATAAAAACTAGGACATGGGATCGGCAAAATTCAAAACACCAAAATAAAAAGTATCCAAAGTGCAAGAGTGAGGGATCCTATAAAAGGGGAAACTGCAATTTCACAACACATGAGGTTTCAGCTGCAGTTGAAAAATGGGTACATTTTGATTTGATTGCAATATTTTTATTTCATGATCTTGGCTTAAAAACTCATGAACTGGCTTGTAACAATGAAACCAGCCTGTTAATAACCTAACAAGATCAAAACTTTGGTATAAGGCTAACCATAGAAATAATAGCATAAAATTGATCAAAACAACATTTTTCAATCCACATCATTAAAAATCAATGCAGTAAAACTACAAGTCAAAAGAACAATAAAAATCAGGTCAATAATAAAAGTATTATTCAAGAACCTACTAGGGAAAATAGAAGTGTTTTGCCATGAGAGGGCATTTCAAAGATTATGAGGAATTTCACATTACCCTTTTTAACCCATTTTGAAGCCGTTTTTGATCCGCTGTGGAGTAAACCGGTATAGGGCTGCCATTTCACACATGGCTTTCCTCTTCCGGTAAAGAGCTGGATCTGAAGCGGTTTGCCATTTCAGACTGCACTGCTTATCCCCGCTGTTTTTAGCCCGTGCTGGCAATCTCCGCCTTTTTTTTAAAAACGGTCACTTTAGAGTGCTATAGCGCTATAGTGGCATAATGCAACACTCCAGGCATTCCAATGGGGCTGGTATAAAGCAAGCACCCCCCCCCAAAAAAGGCGTAGATTGCCCGCGCGGGCTAAAAACAGCAGGAAAAAGTGCATCGGAAATGGGAGAGGAAACTGAAGACTACTTGGAAGCGGTTGACAGGTAAAACGCTTCAGCCCCATTTCCTAAATGGGACAGAAGCATTTGTGTGTGAAAGTACAGATATATTCCAGTAGGGAACCGGTTCTAAAATGGTTCTGTCTGAAATGACAGACCAGAAACCGTTTGGGAACCGTTCCTCTTCCGGATTATATCGTCTGTCTGAAATTCCTCCATGTCACAACTGAAAAAGGCCCAGTTTTTGATACTTTACTTCAAAAGGTAGGAGCATGCAGAGGAATGCCTGTGAAAGAGATCTTAGCAGTTGAGCAAGGTCATATGGTGGCAGGATATTTCAAAGATACCCTGATCCCACAACATTTAAGGCTTCAAATATCAGAACAAGCACTTTGAACAGTGCCCTGAAATGAACTGGTACCCACTGTTAACAATGGAAGGTCCTGTGTCTATCTGCTAGAACAAGAAGATTTACTGTACTTCTGTCTCTAACCATTTGCTCTAACCACTGATCACTTAACAAAGAATACTCTGCTCTTACTTGTCAGAGTAGCATATATCATACCCTTTTGTTAGAATCTACAGCCAAACGTCAGAGGAGAAAAACAGATCTGTGTTCCATTCTTCTCTTTATGTCTCCTTTTAAGTACACTGCCCTCTATACACAGTTCAGTTCCCCAGAGTTTACAAGAATAATGATAATAGCTTTGCTTGCCTTGACCCTTTGTTCAGTTATAAATCAAAATCTTATAGACCTTTTAGCACAGTAAGAAAGTCCTCCTTCATCCTCAAGCCTAGGAAGGTATTTTTTTAAAATATCAAGGCAATTTATTATAACGGGAGGAACCCAATCAATTCACAGTTTCATCGGGATAATGAGCAAGATAATGTCCTGTCTTAAGCAGAATCAATATCTGATATTGCATAACTCATTTCTCCAGGTGCCTGATCTAGAAAGAGGTCTGCCCAACCAAGCTGTGCATTTAACTAGCACATGTGTGGTTGAAAAACTTTGTAGAGTGGCCCATGCCACACCAAGATAATTTGCATCTTCTGTGCACCTTCACTCATACTATATTGCATCCACCTGGACTAATTATTTGATGTGCAACTGTATGGCAGTCCCTGTGGCTCCACTGCTAGGATTGTTCATTGCTACTCTGAAACACAGTAGCAAATGAAGGCCTCTGTGCCTATTTATTTATTTATTTATTACTTTCAGTTTCTATACCGCTCTAACCCCGAAGGGTCTCTGAGCGGTTTACATACACAAGTTAATTGCCTATCTAGGGCCACATTTTTACATAGGGAAGTGACTGCCTACCGGCACCCAGGCAGCTGTGCTCTGTTGGTATTCGGCTCTTTTTTCAAGCGGGCATCAGATGTCGTTTTTTGGTGGACGGGTCTTGATACAGGCCCTTTTTTTGGTGCAGCGACTCCCCCAGCGGACTCGTCCCGGTGTGCGTTCATGTACCGATCGCAGCTCTGGCCTAGAAGTCAGGATCCTTATTTTTCACCCTTGACTACAATTTGATCTTTAGGATGTTTGCATGAGAAAAGATCTGTTCCTTGTACTCACTGACACAATTGCTGGATAAGGACAACAGCTCACTATATATTTCTCCTTCTTTCATATGTGATGGACCTGTGATAAAACTAAAAAGTATTGGGCTTGGGTACATGAAATGTTGCAAAACATTTTGGAAACTAATATATCTTTTGTACCAGAATTATTTTTATTGAATATAGTTCCAGAAAACTGTAAAAAGCAGGATTCCTATCTGATTATACATGTTACAACTGCTAGAATATTATATGCTAATATGGGAGGAGAAAAGAGACACCATCAAAAGAAGAAAAAATAAATAAACTATTGGAAACGGCTGAGATGGAAAATTGACTTTACTTCTGAAAGGACAAAAAGAGGAAAGCTTTGAAAGTACGTGGTCAAGATTTTACAGATGGATTGAAGAATATTTTAAATGAATTGTGTATACAACCAGAGTAGAAAGTATAAAGAACATAATAAGAACGTTGATAGTGATACATGCAAAACTTTAGATCAAGCGTTTAAGGTGCAGAAACTTATTTGTGATTAGAGAGAGAAAAAAATAAGAGATGCTTAATGGATAGATTCTCTTATTTCATGTCTATGTTGTAGATTTGTTTTGTCTTGTTTTTTGTTTGTTTGTTGTCAAAATAAAAGTAAATTGTTTTTAAAAACAACAACAACAATATTCCTTCTGCTGCTATAAAAAGGGCCCTAAAATAGAATCTAATTTTATGAATAATAGGATTCAGTTGTATTTTGAGATCGAGTTGGCTTGTAAAGAGGATAAAGAGATGCTAGGAACAGTGAGTAGTCTAGGACACATAACACCATAGCACAGCAAAAGGTAACTAGGTGTGTGTTGGAGTGAGCGACTCAGCATGCCTGGGCATTGGGGGCCTTAACATCACTCTACAGGCTGGAATAGAATGCCTGTCTTTGTCTTATCCTGGGAGCTGCCCTCTGACTCCTCTTCGCTCGCTTTGTCCTCTCACATACTTTCCATGGCCTTCCATGGAGACACACATCTCTACAGGTGTCTCCTGTAGATACAATGCCCTCATATTCCCACACACATGATGCCAGACAAGCTGGCTTCTTTCTCTTCTTTTAACTGCAACCTGAATGTGAAATGGATCTGCGTGAATAAATGTAAGTTTATTTATTTTTTGCAATATACTTCTTGGGAGATTTATTTACTTGCACTCAGCATCACATTTCTATAACTGGGCAAAACTCTACAATATTAACCAAATAACCCTGTAGTGTGTCTAGGTTGGAGACCCTAAAATCTCTATCCAAACTGCTCTGAGCAGACTGCAACTACATTAAACGAATGAGAAGTAAGAGCTCACTTGCAATCCGAAGGCATGGGATGACTGAAAGAATTACATTTTCCTAAGCCTGGTGGCCTAGCTACATGAGCTCTTCTAATGAGATCCCACCTTCATCCACACAGCTAAAAGCAACAGGCTTGGGGTTCTAGTTGCTTTCCCACACAAGTGTAGGCAGGCACAGACCTAATCAGTTTCAGATATGGAGGTATATCACTTGTTTCAGGAAGGGATTCTACATTACACTCATTATTTGAAAGCTACCTGAACCAGCCTCCAAAATGGCAGCTTCCCCCATGGTAGCAGTAATGTGTAGATTAGCTCACCATGTGGCTCCCTCAGTCATATGCCGACTTTTTGTGCCACCACTATGAATGTCTGGTGACTGTGGTAGCACTCCATACAAAATAGGCTATTTCCATACTCCGTGTAAAATGATAAAGCCATCCATCAAGCAAACTCTACACGGAACGATATTATAAATGACTTAATCATAGCATATGGATGAGTCTCCATACCTACAATTGGAAACATATTTATTGTATTTGACATACAGGGCCATATAGAATATGTACATTGACTGTTAGGTTCCTTTGCGACTTACCTTATGGTCCTTCCTTTTTTCCCTATGTATTTTAAGAGATACAAGTTGGCTATTAAGTGATTACAGTTTTCCTGCAGTGCAATACAGTACTGTCATGACACCTAGTGAAGTTTATTACTTTAACTTTATTAGTCTTTAAAAATCTGCGTAACTTTCGTGATGGTCAAAACGTCGAAAAGCCTTATAGTTTATCCTCACAGAGGGAAGGGAATAGAGGAAAACATTTTGTCCATATAAGAGAGAAGAGAGGCAGAGCAGCATAGAGCTTGGGGTATAGGTGGGGCCCATGCCTCCCTCCATGATGGGCAGACTGATATAAGCATTGGCTAAGACTTCTGTGGCCCAACAGCGAGCACAGACATACTGAACAGATGAACTGTGAGAGATCAGTGATGAGGAATGTTCAGATTAGCACTCTACATGAAAGAGAACTGCTGGTTTATGATCTGATATCTCTCATTATGTGAAAGTACTAACCAGATGTACGTTTCCACAAAACAAATCACACACATGCACAGAGAGAGAGAGAGAGAGAGAGAGAGAGAGAGAGAGAGAGAGAGAGAGAGAGAGAGATGCTATTAGTCCTAATAAGAGGGAAAGAAAGCAATCCCTTTCATTCACGTGTAAAGAAAGGTTCTATTTTTTAATACAAAAAAGTAAGTGGGTCAAGGAAGCGAAACCCTACTACTGTCTTACTCAGGTGCCTTCCAGATTTGTGCCTTCCAGATTTGTATCTTCCAGATTTGTGTCTTCAATTTAGTGGCCTAAAGTGGCTTACAACATCGCTTCCTACCTTCACTTTATTCTCACAACAACAATCTCATGCGATAGGATAGGCTGAGAGAAAGAAACTAGTCCATGGTCACCTGGAGAACTTCCAAGGCAATGTGAGGGATTCCAAACTGGGTCTCCCAGAACCGAGTCTGACATTCTAACCACTAAACCAGGTGTAAAATGTAGAAAGCATTGGGAGGCAGAGTTTCTTTCACCTTTATGTTCTGTTTTTCTTTAAAAATAGAGTGCTCCCCCCCAATATCTCGGTGGATCCTTGAGGATCCCAGAAAAAGTAGGAAATCTCACACACCTGTGCTCACTCAGCAAGTGAGAATTCTACCTCTCTATGCAAAAGAATACTTCCTTCATCTGTGCTGGTAGGGGTCTCCCTGCAAAGTGCATCCCAATTGCAGGAGGAAGAGAAGAAGTTACAGTCATAAATGTGTTGAAAACAGAAATTACTAGGATTGATTTCCTAATATGACTAATTTTAATCCTGGTATTAAAGAATCCAACTCAGCTGACTGACATACAGAGTAGAATCTCTTATGGCATATATTATTTGTTGGCTTGGATGTCAGAAGCAGAAATGATATGTATTCAAACAGGCATTTACATCAACTTTCTTACACAGTTAAACATACATCTGAATATCTTGTTTGCATGCAGTTAAAATGAGATCGGGGCCTAAATCCTCTATAAAATGGTATTGTGCAAAACAGTCCATTTAGAGAGAAAGCTCACTTGTAGGAAAACGAGACATACCTCAATCAGAAGGGCATTTCACTTCTGCTGGGATGCTGCTGTTGCTGAAAGTTTTGCCAGTCTGGGAGAGGAAGAGTTAATAAGGATGCTTTAAACCGCCAGCTATTATCTACTCAGAGATGCCCTTGTGCAAGTGGTATTTTTAATACTCCTTGCCCTATATTTATTCCCCTCTAGCGGATGCTTCATTAGTGCTTCTCTTTATCTTGCTTGCCTAATTTATTCTCCCAGATTTAAACAAGCCAAAAGCTCACCTTATGCTACTGCAGAAGCAATTTTTATTTTTTGAAGGTTAATCCAACTCAGCAGGATTTAGGGATGGCACTTTTCCTTGGTCGTAGGCATGTTGGCTCGGGCCAGACAGCTGTTTGGACACTCTCCACTGGGAATCTTGCCCTCAACACCCACAGTTGATGCACATACATGGTCTACTGGCTGCCTACTTCATGCCCATCTGTTCAGATGGCATGCTGCCCACTCACAAGTTCGCTGGAACCTTGCCCTTAGTGTGTAGGTGCCAGACAATGATGGGCTGAGATGGGCAGCCTGCAAAATATTGTAAGTGATCACGTTTTCTCCTGCAGGAAGTCCTTGCTCTGTGCTACCGCTGTCGCATGGTCACTTTCTGCTATGTTGTGCTTAATTAAAGCTGTGCACACTTACATGGTACCCCCACCCCCAAAAAAATTGGAATAAGGCTACTGAAAGTTGAATATTTCAGGATCACAATGCAATTAAAATGGGGGAAGCTAAACCTGCTGGCAAGGAAATCAAGATGTGCATAGATCATAGATGTACAGTCCTGGCTAGCCTCTATACTACACAAATCAAAATTATGGCACCGATAAATTAAATTATCAGCAAAAGGGGTCTACACAAAAGCTCCATGTATTTGAAATCAAGGCTCTCTATGCATCTCAGTACAGTCCTTATCCTAGTTTTGGATAAACTTACAGTAGCCCCTTGGTTAAATAGATGTGAATGTGAATGAATAATTTACAGATGGTTTTGGTGCATTTAAAGCTCAAACATGAACTTCTGTTCCCTCACTTGATATTAAAGAACAACACTGAAGATCAGGATTAGGGTTTAGTACGCACCCTTAGTTTCATGGGTGCTTAGAGGGTGACGGAGGGCTATGCTTTCTCGTATCTCTCTTTTTGTTTTACGCTTAAAGCCTATTAATCTTAAAGGCTTTTTAAATGTCCTTTTTAGACCATATAGCAACGAACAGGCAAGCAAACAGCTGTGGGAATTGCCATTTTGGTGTCTTTCACTGTTTCCTTGCAGAGAGTAGATCAGGAAAGCAAATGTAGTTCATAAATTGGGGCAATGGAAAGTTAGACTACTGGGCAAATATTTCCTAGAGCTATGATACACTATTGAGATTATGTGTTCAGAGGGAATGGACTCACTATCGAATGTGTTCTATTTTTGTTTCGATTATCTACAGCTGAAGATAGACGTCTGAGTTCCTTTTGCCTTCTAACAAAAGAATGTGCCCGAATTTCTTGACAAGTACCCTTGGATTGTACCCTGACCTGGATGGTCTAGGCTAGCCCTACCTCATCAGAAGCTAAGCAGGGTCAGCCCTGGTTAGTACTTGGATGGGGGACCACCAAGGAAGTCCAGGGTTGCTACACAGAGGCAGGCAATGGCAAACCACCTCAGTTCATCTCTTGCCTTGAGAACCCTACCGAGTTGCCATAAGTTGGCTGCAACATGATGGCACTTTCTGCCGCCATCATCCTGAACACAGGAGTAGCCTAAAAAGATTATGAGATGGGATATATTTGTACTAGAAGCTTTGTCCAGGATGTGTCCCCATAACAATATGTTGTCAAAGGCTTTCACAGCCAGAGTTCATTATTTGTTGTAGATTTTCCAGGCTGTATGGCCATGGTCTTGGCATTGTAGTACCTGACGTTTCACCAGTAGCTGTGACTGGCATGCTCAGAGGTACAAAACAGAAAGATGGAGTACTCTCTGTGTAAGTGTGAGAAGAAAAATAGTAGGCAGGTAATTTATATCTACTCAGGAAGGTGGGGTAGGGCTGAGTCATTATCTTGTAGGAGTTTCCCAGGCTGTGACATGCTAATGGAAAAGTTTTCCTAAGGAGGTTCTTTTGCAAATGGATTGGCTGTTGAAATTCTAATTTTCTGTAGAGCTTTCCTGAGAAGGTTCTTTTGCAAATGGATTGGCTGTTGAAATTCTAATCT
>NW_015160883.1:328717-332879 GCF_001447785.1 Gekko japonicus
GCATCTGTTGTATTTTTCTGGTGGGTCTGAATACTGTTTGTAGGTTGTGTTTTTTCATAAGTTTTCCCATCTGATCATAGATTCCTTTGATATATGGCTAAAACACTTTTCTTGTGGGAGACTGTTTTTCCTCAGTTGTTTGTTTTACCTTTGGTTTAATCGCTCTTCTGATTTCATTCTTGGAGTAGCCATTTGCTTGAAGTGCATGGTTTAGATGACTTAGTTCATCGTTGAGAAAGTGTGGTTCACATATCCATCTTGCACGGTCTACTAATGTTTTTATTTTTTGTGTAAATAATGATCCGTGTGAGTTGGTTTTTTGTAGACCTTGTGACCTAATTGAAGGTTAGCTTTGTGGATGACCATGATATCCAGAAATGGGAGTTTACCCTCAGTTTCTTTTTCTATGGTGAATTGTATATCCGGGTGGATGTTGTTGAGGTGGTCTAAAAACTCCATCAATTCTATCTCTCCATGGCTCCAAATGATAAAGGTAGCAATTCCCCATAACAGCTGGTACCTTACCACACCCTGAGCACAATTTGGGCTGTTCTGGATTTCTCTGCTAAGAAATGAACATGACATACCTCCTTCTATGGTATCTGGACAGAGATCATGCTGCAAACATTGCCCTCCAAAAGCAGGCAAACTGGCTGGAATCCTCCAAATGAGGGCAAGAGAGAGAAATTCTCGTTTGCTCTTTTAAAGTCCTTCCTTTCAAACAGATTTTCTACACTTGCAAAATCTGGTCTAGTCAATATAACTCTGGCCTGGTGGATTTGAAGGAGGCTTTAAAAAAAAGAATGAAAGGGAGTATACTAGAAGACTACCACCTATGGAAACCTCTTCATAAGGGAAGCTTTCAGCCTGCATCTGCAGTGTAAAGCTAGAGTCCTGCTCATGAGTCAATTATCAAACTTGCCATTATCATGCTATTTATGTCTGTATGTTGGAAATATACTAGCGATTGTTCAGTAAACGAGATACACTTTATTCTAATGGTAGGTATACCCTTGCTATGTCACTGGCAGCTATACCCATAATATTGGTGATGTATGCTGTTCAAAGTTAAAGTGTATACTTGATTTTTTCTTCTTCATACCTTGAGGAATTCTCATGCTACATTCAATACATGTACAGCTGAAGACGTGATTTAAATCCCACATTTATCGGAGTACTGGTTCCCGCCTTCATTTGTAAACTGATGCTTGTTGGCTCTTTCTTACAAATAGATGTACATCCACATACACAGAGTATGTTTATGCGTTCACTGTAATGTGAGCAGGGCTGGTGTAATGAGCATTAATGCATAACTGTATGTCTTTTCAGAATAGTGGCTAACTCTGAAACCGGTTGTGAAAAGGGAGGCTCACTTTTAAACTTGGTCTTCAGTATCCTTCAGTAGTCAAGAGGAGCTCTGTGGTTTATATTTTTTATCAGTCGACACCTCTGCTTTTTAGGCTGTCTGGATACAATCTGACTATAAGGAGACCAGCGGCACTTGTCCTTTGCCCCTCAGCCTCGCTATGTGACTATATACCGTGAAACCATCTACCCTGTCGAGTGTTATTCCCTTACATATCACTATTTACCTCCCATTCTCTCCTCAAACATGCAACCCAGATGAGCAACAAGATGTTTCAGCTGCCATGTCATTTCAGTTTGTATACATCTTCCCTTTTATGTGTGCTCTACATCTCAGATGATCTCTCCCCCCCCCCCATTCTACTGCCACAGGCTACGAGTCCAGAACAAAGCTGAGTCTCAGGGTCACTGGGAGCAAAGCAGAGGAAGAAAAATCATCCAAGAGGGGGGGAAATAATGTTCATAAAAGCATTGCTGTAAACATTGCTGTGTATGAATTTTGCAAGCTCCTCCACTTCCTGAAGCTAAAAAAAAAAAATAGAGAGGAAGGAATAGACTCATGTTGATGCTACCATGCAGGTAAAGCATTGAGCAGGAAAGCAAAATCTTTAAATGACAGCCAAGCAAATATATCACCTGAAATGTCTGAATGTACCTTTATGTGCATTCTAAAGGATGGGAGAAACACCCCAGCAGGTGGAATAAAGATGGAGAGGGTATGCAGCAAGTAAGATTGCTCTTTTTGACAGGTGCATATGCAAACAAGAGAAGCTGATGTTGCTGAAATTATCCCTTCCATAGGTAAAGGTAAAGGTTCTCTTGCTCGAAAGCCCATCGAATCCGACTCTAGGGTTGCGGTGCTCATCTCCGTTTCAAAGCCGAAGAGCCAGCGCTGTCCAAAGACATTTAGGTGGTCATGTGGCTGGCATGGCTAAACACCAAGGCGCACTGAATGCTGTTACCTTCCCATTGAAGTGGTACCTATTTATCTACTTGCAATTTTTTGCTTTCGAACTGCTAGGTTGGCAGGAGCTGGAACTAGAGACGGGAGCTCACTCCGTCATGCGGTATACTCGGGTCTCGAACTGCTGAACTATTGACCTTCCACAGCCTGCAGTTCAGTGTCTTAACCACTTGAGCCACCGCAGCTCTTCCATACAGCTCTTAAAAGTTCAGAAGCTCTGTTCTCTTATGTTTTTGGTTATCAGAAACATTAGCCAGCTAGGTGGAACTACAAATTTTGAACACTTCAGCAGATAACTACAGATCAGTGCAGCAATTACTTTGTGCTGTTCTCAGGTATGAAAATAACCATGCAGTTTATTTCTATGTGAATTTACTCAAAAATCCCACTAAAACCAAGGGGGCTTTCTCTCAGCTGTGTGCAGCCAAATTCTAGTTTAAAACTATTCTTGAGACGCTTTCAGTTAGAAAGCATTTTCAGTGCTTACCTAAAAACCATTGCATTCAGTATTTTCACTTTAATTTCCTAGGTTATTACCTTTGTAAAATATCATTTTCTTAGATGTTTGTTATGTATATGTTTTCTATGGATATAATAGAATTTGGAACCTGAACGAAGCAATCTCTCTCTCCCTCAAGTTGTGAGGAGGCGAGGCATAGCAAGGGGCACCATACAGGCCATGCAAGGTTCTGCCTCAGTAAAAGGCAGAATATTGCTATAAAGTGCAGTCAACAGCAAATTGCTAAGTATCTTACAACAGGTATTTCTTACAGTGCTCTTACATGGCCACTAAAAGACTGAAGAGAAGCGACAGGTTTGCATTCCGCAAGAGCCTGGATAACGCCTGTTATGAATATTTTTAGATAACAGAAGAGGAAGGTTGGGAAAGACAGCTGCCTGAGACCAATAAAGTGACTACCAGTCCAAGACTCAGGCAGCTGCCTTTCCTACCCTTACTTCTTGAAATGCTTCTAGCTGGAGATGTTGAACTGAATTTTGTACCTTCTGCATGAAAAGTATTCAATTTATCTCTTCATTATTAACTTACCACCTGTTTTTGGTAGTATAGGAACTCAGTTTCATCCAGATAAAATAGCATTTGGTTATTGAAGAAGAATCAAAGCTTGTTTCCCCCCCTGTTCCATTTCATATGTTGCTTTATTAAGTTTACTAGCAGTAAAGCCCGTTGTGAAAGCAATACAACGAGATCTAGAAAGATGCTCTGGGGGAGTGCTCTGGCTTCGGGCAAACAGTGTCAATTTGCTGTGGTGACCTCAGCAGGGTATAATGACAGAGTCCACTGTTTTCTCCAGAGGAACTGATCTCTGCTACCTGAAGAGCAGTTGTAATTGTGAGTGATCTGTAGCCCTCACCTGGAGATTGGCAGCAATTGTTACCCAGGACAAAATGGCTGGTTTGGAGGGTGGAGTTGGCAACCCCATCTCCTTCCCAGCTAACCATCAACCTACCATTATCTGCCCCTTTGACTTCAGCTGACTTCTGCCCTCCCTTCTGCAGAGCAGTTGTAATTCTGAGTGCTCTCCAGCCCTCACCTGGAGATTGGCAACAATGGTTCCCTATGTGGGACTGATCGGTTTGGTGGGTGGAGTCTATGGCAGTGTACCTGTCTGAGGTCCCACCCCTCCTCAAACCTCACCCTCTTCAGGCTCCATCCCTCAAATCTCCAGGAATTTCCCATCTGGAGTTGGCAACCCTATCAGGACTGGCCCCAGTGTGTTTTCTCCCAAAGGCCAAAGTAGGTGACAGGACCAAGCTTAGTTGCCTACCAACAGGCATTGAGGGGAATGTAGGGTTGCCAGCTCTAAGGAGGGA
>NW_015160883.1:333171-340503 GCF_001447785.1 Gekko japonicus
GGGGGGGGGAGTTTGAGGTGTGGAATGGAGTGAGGTCCAATCAGCTTCCATATGCAAAAGACCTTGAAATGCTGGGCGGGACTGCACAAAGCAGCCAGTCAACCCAGCCAGCGTCTTCTGAGTGGCAGTTCTTCCGGCCAAACACTAAAGGAGTGCATTTTGGAATGTTGGACTACGGCTTTATATATAAGGAGAGATATTCTATAAAACTCAATAGAAAGCACAGAGTGTGACATTCTGAATGAAATGTTATGAGTAGTAATACCACCAATATGGAACCCAACTGCCATTCTCCACCCACCCCAGAACTGAAGAATTCCTTCATCCTGCCCCATTACTATCTTTCACTTACCTTGCTTGGTAGTGATGATGGCTGTGCCAACAGCATTTACAGCAGAAAAGACCTCAAAGGACAGCTTCCCTGACAGCTTTCTGGCTCCTGAAATGTTAGTGTCCTACAGACTCAGGCACCCTGGAAAACTGTCTGCTGGAGTTCCTAATACCTGGGTCACTAAGGTTCCAAACAATTACAAAAGAGAGAGGCTTTCAGGACTCCTTCTCTGCTGTCTCTATTACCACTGCTACAGCTATCTGCAGGCCATATAAGTGAAGATGGTAGCAACAACAGTTTTAGAGATTTTTGAACATACCTTGATATTATCGTAACTTCAGAAATGCTTTCTTAGAAAAAAAACTGGGCTCAAAATGAAATTCTCCCCCCTTGTTTTTCTGGCAAAAGGCTCAGTTAATGCAGGCCCATTTCATATTGAATTTGCGAATACCTCCCCATCGCTAACTATCTGAGAAATGGGCCTTACTGTGTATATCAGGCACACAAATATTTTACTATGGCTGTTTCTGTTGCTGGCAAATAAAGCACCTCTGTATCTGTATCCCTTGAATACTCAGGGAAAATATCCACGGACTGAAGTCCAGGACACAATATTTCACTTGTAATTGTAAGTTTAAACAATGGAAAGACATCTTCTCTGACATCTTTCCTGGGAATGGTTGATACCAGATGAATGTAGCCATCAGCAGACAGCCGTGTTTTATTTGTGATGCATTCTGACTTTGTTTATTGAGTAATCATTTCTAGGTACAAGTGTCAACACAATTTGCTTTTTTGAATAATGTGAAGCAGATAACCTCAATTAACAAGCAATTACGGTAATTTTCATACTAAACGCTCTCCTTAATTGTTTTCGAAACCTGAAACTAAAACTGTAATAAATGATGAATGGTGAGAATATGTTGGTGTAGGGTGCTCAGTAATGTCCCCCCCACACACACACACACAAACACACACAGGAACATGCCCAACGTAATGCAGTCAAACTTTAAAACCAATATGAGTTCTGTTGATTCAGAAGGATGGGGTCAATCCTTAACTATGGATTAACCCTTAACCCTGCTTTTAGTATGATAACAACTCTTCTTTGGAGTTCTGTTTAGAAGTTTTCTTTTCCTTCTTCTGGCAAGACATGCTTTCTTCCTAAATGTGTTAACTAGCTAGATGTTTTGTTTGAGTAATTTATCTTTATTAATAACCAAGAGAAACCTGGGATTACCTCATGCACTCAAGCTCTACCCTAACCATTCCATGTCTGGAAAGACTACATACTTGATATTTGTGCCTGCTTAACACTGTGTTCTCAAGGAGCAATTTTTTCCCAAGTGGTTATCAGTTTTTGACATAATCTACCAGTATGAGTATGCAAGTGTAGCCCCTTGCCGGTGCCCTCTCTTTTTTTCTAATGTTCTAGTGTGTTTAAGAGTCAAACTTCATATAGTGTTGGTAGTTCCATGAACAGCTCTTCCTGCCTTTTAAAGGAAAATAGTGTGGTTTTGATTATTAAAATTGACCTCTACCCTGGACTTTATTAGCCTTTGCAGAGTAATAAAGATAATCCCCCTCTCAGTTGTTTCCCTCCACCCTTCCATGACTAATAACAATCTGAATAGCAGTGACGGTTTTTATTGACAAAACCATATTACATGCAGAGGGATCTGAATCAGTGCCCACAAGGCTTCTGTTTAACAGGTGCTAGAATGTCCAGCCATAGAGATCCCAGCATCATGGACAATTTTGACTCTCTGAAATGGGATACAATGGAAAGCTTTGCAGAAGGACAAATGGGGCTATACAGGTGCTCAAGGCTATCAAGTATTTGCAGAAGACAGGTAGTCTGTTAGAAAATGATTGGGTGGGTGGGCACAGAGGGATAACTTGGCTGATACCTTCAGCGATGAACTATCCAAACAGGGGACTGAGAACTTTAAAGGCAAGAACTGAGATCATCTATATCATCTGAATCAAAGAGCCAATAGGATTATGGCTTGTAGTGTTACCTTCCTGGTTCAAACTATCTGCAGTTCCCTCCAGCTAACAGAGAGAGAAGTACTGAAGCAGCTCTTGACCTGCAAGAATAAGATTCTGAATTCCATAACACCTGACAAGTGGGCTCTCATCTCAGCTCATACCACTGAGATATGTGGTACAAAGTAAACAGCCTTCAATCTGAATGATTTACAGTCATCCTAAATAGAGATCCACCCTTTCAAGACCAATAACTTCATTGGACTGAGAAGTGTATAATTCTGTTTAGGATGACACTGTTAATGCGTATTTGTACTTTCTCCCATATCAGAAAATGGCTGCCAGTCATTACTATGGGGAAAGTGAAGTACTTTGATTGGTGGCAGTATTGTCCCAGCAATCTACGAACTACGAACTTTCTCTCCGTCCCACCTGGAAGAAAAATGTTATTTTGGCCTCGGCCACACGGGCAGGAAAATGCGGGGGGGAGGTGTGGCTGTTTGCCCCGGAGCAAAATAACACGCGACTGCGCGATCAGGCGTCAGGTTGAGGTCCCATCCAGCTCCCATGGTTAGGGGGGAGGTGCCAATCAGATGATGCAGCAAAGAAGCAGAGTGGCACGCCAAATGGGGTTGTGTTTTGTTTTAAAAACTGAAATGTGCGCATGCTCCGTTGGGTGCTTGTGCGCATCTGTGGAGACTTGGGAAAAAAAACACCTTTTTGCGAGGGGACATGGGCGGGCGCCGGAACTACCACTGGAAATGCGATCAAACGCCCGCACTTGCCCCACGGTTTCCAGAAACTAGTACCGCCGAGGTACTAGTTTTTTACCCAGCATCTTCAGCGGGAAGCCTTGGGTGTGCCACGGGAACTCTCCGCTTCCCAGATGTGGTGGTGAGATCGCGCCCAGAAAATTCGCCTATCTTCTGTCTCACTAGCGTGCCTAATGCTCCGTGTGACCGGGGCCTTTGATGCTTTTATTATCCTTGAAAAACCAGAAGTAAAATACTCAAAAGTGGAAGTAACTCCTCACCAAAACACACACTTCCTTTACATGTTGGTGTAAAAGCAGCATTCCTCACCTCCTTTTCAGGTATAAACTGACTAGAAAGACATGAGCTCAAGAAAAGTGAAGCAAATCCCATTAAAACAGGCTTTGATTCTCTTTGAGTCACTTTATAAAAAGGTCTATTAAAGCTTGGCTTGCACTTCATTGCTATATACCAAGTCGAAAAGAAGAGCTATCAAAGGTGATTATCAACTTTTTTTCATCCATTTAACGTTTTCTGACTGTTAATCTGCTCACTTTGTGGAGACAGTCATTAGTGTCTTTAATGTGAAACAAAGCTTCTGGATAAGAGCTTCTAGTTGAAGATCAATAAGAAAGATATCATTTCAGTTACAACATTAATAAGTGCAACAATAGGGAGTCCAGCTTTATAGATTAATGCAATTTAGAATGTACCAGGTACAAATCTTATCAAACATTCACAATAGTTGCTAAGGGATTTTCTAGGTAGGGAAGTTTCTGATGAATGAAACAGCATTATAGAAGTTCATTAGCCCTCACAATATAATTTAAAAAAACCACAGTGATAAAACTAAAATTACAGGAAATTACAGGTCAAATGCTGCAGAAAAACTTGCAGAAAAAGTTGGCAGAATGCATATTGCTCCACATTCCCCTTCTCTCAATACCCTATCTCTTGCTCCAGAAATACTCTCTGAGCATCCTTTTTTTACCATGTTCACCATAGTATGAGGGACTGCAGTAACTGGTGGAATAGTCCTGCTCCGACCTGCAGGCCCTATTCCACCCTGCCCTCCAAGGTTTTCCTGACAGCAGTAGAGGTTTTTCTCTCTCTCTGTGTTCAACTGCCGCCGCCACCTAACATCTGTAGGTATTTCCCACTGGGAGGGTCAGGACTCCCAGCTTCCCTTCTGAGTTCTTGAGGCCTTGCCTCTGCATCTCCTGCTACCCAAAACCTGGTTACTATAGGGACAGCTTACCTCCATGCACACCACTGGGAGAGTAGCTCCTTGCCAACTGACTGTCCTCCCCTTCTTCCTTTTAAAATAGTGTCTCCAAGGGGAGCATGGCTTCAGCATGCAGGATGGCTGATACCTGAAGACCAAGCTCTCACCTGATCTCTACTCTCCTCATAATAATATTGACTAAGCACAACTCAATTTCATGAAACCTCTTATGAGAAGAGAAGGTGTTTTCTTCTTCTTCTTATGGGAAATTCTGGAGGGAAAAAAGGCAAGCTTCCAAAATAAGATATGGCCACTTTACTGCCTTATTTAAGTCAGGAGACAGTTAAAAATAACAGGAGCAAAAATCCTCCTAAAATGGCTGCCGGCACAGATCTCACTAAACAGCTTAATGCCTCCCTCACTAAGGAAGATCTAAACGAACTGGCTAGGTCAGTAGAAAACCTCAAATCCAAGATACTAGATCCTTTTAATGAACTTTTAAAACCACTAGCTAATCAGATGGAAGAAATCTGACTACTTTACAACATGTAGCTGGCACAGCTGACTCAGTTATGGAAATAGGATTACTAGCCCAGGAAGATGGGGATTTCACATTACCCTTTTTAAGCCGTTTTTTAAGCCATTATTGTACCATCTTGGAGTAAACCAGTACAGGGCCAACATTTCACACAGCCTTTCCCCTACTGGTAAGGAGCCGTCTCTGGAGCGGTTTGGCATTTCAGACTGCACCACTTTGTTTTCCTGCCCTTTTTCGCCTGCCCGGGCGATCTCCATCCTTTTTTTTTTACACGTTCATTTTAGAGTGCTATGGCGCTATAGTGCTATAACACAACACCAAAACAGCAACATCTGTCACACCAATCACTGATGCTCTGATTTCCTGCCAAAACCTGAAGTCCAATAAGGTACTTGTTTCCAGGTGGCAGATGTAGTCATCTCATGTATCCCAGTGGCGTCCAGGCATTCCAATTGGGTTGCTATTTTGGTGTTGTGTTATAGTGCTATAGCACCATAGCACTCTAAAATGAACATTAAAAAAAAGAATGGAGATCGCCTGCATGGGCAAAAAAAGGTGGGAAAACAAAGTGGCACAGGAGGAAGTGCTACGGGGCATTTTACACAGCACCCCGTAGCGCTTCTGAAATGGTATAGAAAAGTGGAGACCACTTGGAAGCAGTTTGCCAGTAAAATGGTTCAGCCATGTCTGAAAGTGAAAATATATTCTGGTAGGGAACTGTTACTAAAATGGTTCTGTCTGAAATGTCAGACCAGAAACCGTTAGGGAACAGTTCCTGAACCGGAATATATCGGCTGTCTGAAATTCCAAAAAAACACACCAACAGGAAGCATAGGAAAGAGAAAAAAAAATAACATTAGAAAATAGCCTTCATCAAAGTCATCTCAAATTTCAGTGGATTAAAGAGAAGACTAAAGGATCTGAAGAACATTCTTCTTACCTTGCGAAATGGCTGGCTGCTGAACTGCATTTGGAAAATGGGGTGGCTCCCAGTATAATAAAAGCTTACCAGATTGGCTCTCTCAACCAAACCAATTTTAAAGGTCCCAGAGACATAATAGTTGTCTTCCACAATGCATGCACAAGGAAAAATGTATTACAAGAGGCTTGCTCTCATGGGGTTTTTATGCACCAAGACAGTAGATGTCTCCGGCCAGGTGGTGGCAGTGTGGCGATGTGACATACGGGTCCTGAAGCCTGGTCGACAAGCAGCCGTTTGGAAAATGACTGAGCCAAGCCAGAAGATGTTTACACCGTGCAGTGACAGCATGTGCAATTTAAAATGAATATATATTGTCCTCCCTATCCCCTTTGAACATTGTTAGTCCCCTGTCTAATGTGTAACTGTACATCGCTTTGAGCCCATTGGTGAAAGTGATTAATAAATTGAAATGATGATGATGATGATGATGATGATGATGATGATGATGATGATGATGATGATGATTCAAACCTCTCTGTTGAAGCTCTTCAAATACAATGTCTGCTGAAACCTATATCCACAAAATTGAATGAGGCAGGCATCAGATATATATGGCTACCTTCTGGTCCAATGCCAAATTCTGCCAATTTATTTTGGAAAAAGCTAATAAAATATATTCATCTAATTACTGGATATTGGAATTAGGAATCTCTAGCATTGCTTCTTCTTAATTTATTGAATAACCCTGAGATTCCCAAGATCAGACAGGAATTAATTTCTGTTCTTCTGACTGCAGCCAAATGCAGCCAAATGGTAAAATAGTGTTATGCCAACTATTGATGATTGGTATGTTAAAGTGGATGGAGAAAATGGATGAAATTGCAGACTCTGTTTCTAAACATGACACTGGTTTAGGTTTATCTAATATGTTAGGAAAAAAATGGTTTCAATTTTTTAACTATACCGCTCAGGATATTTCATTCAAACCATACTTTTGTAATCAACAATATCATAGTTTGTTAGCATATTTCTAAAATATTATTAGCTTCCCTTTAAAATTGTATTGGTGTATTGCTTTTGTAAGGTTATTCCTTTATTTACTGTTTACATAACAAGCCACTTTTGTAAAATGCTGTGCTATGCTCAATATTGATGTTATTCTGTTTTATCTGTGAATTATTTTTATCTGTGGATTTTCTTGTTATGGTTAAATATGATGTATATTGTTTTGAATTGATAAAATGTTTGTTATTTTTTAAAAAACAACAACAGTGTCTCTAAGATGGTGAACAGAAGTTGATTTCAAACTGAAAATCAAGTTACTTAATTTATTGACTTCATTTTTACTCCACTGTTCTACCCACTGAGGACCTAAAGCTGTTTACATCCTCCTCCTCTCCTACATTTTATTCTCACAACAACTTTGTGAAATAGATTAGCATTAGAGTATACAAGGGGTGGACCCGTGATACTCGCAGGACGGAGGCAGAGGAAGCAGCAGGAGGAGGTAAATACCCCCCATCCCGCTGTTTTCCCGTGTCCTCACCCCCCCCGCGCCTCTCCCCCCGCCACGCC
>NW_015160883.1:340928-353147 GCF_001447785.1 Gekko japonicus
GCCTCGGTCGCAGAGTGTTCCCTGCGCATGCGCAGGGGATGCTCTGTGAGTTTCAGGGGAATTTAAACATCCCCCTGATTCTTTTTTCAACATTTAGGATTTTTGTGCACACGTGGGGACTGCCCCACGTGTGCACAAATCTCTCCCTGCCCCCCAAGTGCCCCCAAAGATATCCGCACAGAGGGGGCCACTTCACCATTAGATATATAGATGACTGGCCTAAGATCACCCAGCGAGTTTCCTAGGGATTCAAACTTGGGTCGCCAAGATCGTAGTTCAACACTCTAACAACTGCATCATTCAATGTAGATTTCCTACTCAAGCTGCAGCCCTGCCCAACAATCTCAACCTGGTCCACAAGTCCCCCAGCCCTCAGGAGCAGCTTTTCTGATGGTGCATGAATGGCTGCAAAAATCCACAGTAGGCTGGAAAAATCTGTACTGGGTTGCATCCTACCATCTTTTCACAAACACATAAGGAGAAAGGGGTCCTTTTGTCCTCCAGTGGATTATAGGAATCATGTGGACTAACAACATACAAATACAAGAATTAACAAACAGATGTAAGAATGAGGTTTTGAGTCCAGTTCCAAAATTACAAAGTTCAAATCTGGGTATATGCAAAAACTGAGAGACTTAGCATGTGTAGATGCGCACTCCTTCAGATACATTGAAACGGATCTCCTCAAATGTTACATATAGGGGGGGGTGTTAGTTGCCAGGAAGGGCTAATAAGAGTCAAGATGCATAATTAAGCGAGCAATAAATATAGCCAAGATTGGAATAGGACATTTTTAAAGACATGTGAATAGTAGCAAATTGGCAGAAAGATAATAATGGAATTATACACTGTGATACATTTTTATTGTCTGGATACATGGTAAAGAAGCCCTGGACATATTCCACAAACAGAGATTGTCATTTTAGGGATCTATAACAAACCTTTTTGGAACTGAAGTATCCACCTGATGAAATCAAGAAACAGATTAATACAGCCAGAATGGTACCCAGAGAAAACCTCTCGCAAGACAGACCCTAAAGAGACAATAACAGAATACTACTAGTGGTCACATACAGCTCTCAACTCAAAACTGTTCAATGCATCATCAGCAACATACAACTTCTACTGGATAATGACAGTTCTCTTTCACAAGTACTGGGGGGGCGGGAATCTTTTCTTGCACACAGACAGCCCCCCATCTCAAACAGCTACTCATCCACAATAATACAATATCTAATTTGAACATGGACACTGATTCCAGAGCTTGCAATAAATCCAGATGCCATCTTTGCTGCTACATATACCCAAACAACACAATCATTGGACATCACAGCATCAACTATACCATCTCAGGCATATTAACTTGCTCATCTTCTAACATTGCATATGACATTAAATGGCAACAATGCCCTTCAGTTCTCTACATAGGACAAACAGATTGAACCCTATGCAAAAGGATAAATGGACACAAATCTGACATTAAGAATCACAAAATTGAGAAACCTGTAGGAGAACATTTCAGCTTCCCAGGGTACTCAGTGGGCGACCTCAAAGTAGCTGTTTTATTGCAAAGGAATGTCAGAAACAGACTGGAACAGGAGGTTGATGAATTAAAAGTTGTTACAACACTCAGAAAAATGGAACCTCCTGACCTTAACAGAGATATCAGCTTCTTATCTCACTGCACATGCTAGGTCACTCAGTTCTCACTTATACCCAGAAATTAAACTTTCTTGGTCTTAAAGGTGCCACTGGACTCAAACCCAGATCTCACATCTGTTGTTAATTCCTGTATTATCTGTATGCCAATTTGCTGCTATTCACATGTCTTACCAAATGTGTTATTCCAATCTTAGCTGTATTTATTGCTCAGTTACTTGTGCATCTTGACTCTAATTAGCCCTTCCTGGCAACTAACCCTGTGTTGCCAAGAGGCGAACGGTTCTTTCCCTCCAGGGATTTCAAAAGCAATAAACACGATAGTGGTGGAAGGAAAACAGTGTTATTCTTCATAAATTACCAGCATAAACAGAGAATAATAAAGAGTTATACCCATGTAGGTTTCAGCCGCGGGAATCCCAACAATAGTAGTGGGTAAACTCCGGAGTGTCAGCCAAAGTGCTCAGCACCATTCTGCAGCCTGGTCTGGGCTGAAGTTCCAAAGGAAAAAAGTACCCCCCTTAATTTATAGATTACAGTGTGTGTGTGTGTGTGTGTGTGTGTGTGTGTGTGTGTGTGTGAGAGTGAAAAAGTCTAGTGCCTAGCCTTCAGCTGGAGTCTGATCCAAAGTCAAGAGAATGAGGCATCCCCCACATTCCAACACCAGGTGCATACCCCCCTCACTCCCAAAAGGCTATCTCTTTAGAGAAAAAACCCTGCACCATTAACCCCTTCCAGCTTGGTGCTGCCACAGAGCGATCTAGGCACTTGTGTCATCGTCCACCCAGCGATTCGAAAGCTTCGACGAGTAGATAAAATGGGAACCACTCCTTAGAGAGGGTGGGCACACCAATCTCCCTTGTGGGAGGTTGTTAGCTGATGGTCAGGATGTCCTGGTCAAGGTCGGAAAAAGGCGAAAGAACTTCTCAGCTACAAAAATCCCTGCAGTGGATGTCTCTGGCCAGGCGGTGGCAGTTTGGCGATGTGACATACGGGTCCTGAAGCCTGGCTGACAAGCAGCCATTCAGGAAATGACTGAGCCATGCCAGAAGACGTTTACACCGTGCAGTGACAGCGTGTGCAATTAAAAATGAATATATGTTGTCCTCCCTATCCCCTATGAACATTGTTAGTCCCCTGTCTAATGTATAACTGTACATCACTTTGAGCCCACTGGGGAAAGCGATTAATAAATGGAAAGTATTAATAAATTGAAAGTATTATTGTGATTCACCACTATCTCCTCGTATTGCAATTGTCTTCCGCAATGTGCCACTATAATCCCCCCTATCTATATGTAACATTTGAGGAAATCTGTTTTAATGTATCTGAAGGAGTGGGCATCTATACATGCTCTCTATTCTCACTTATATCCAGAATTGAACTTTGTTATTTTGGAAGTGCCACTGGATTCAAAGTCGTACTCACATCTGTTTGTTAACTCTTGTGTTTGTATGCTGATTTACTGCCATTCACAGATCTTACCAACTGTGTTAATCCATTCTCAGCTATAATCGCCCAGTTACTTATGCATCTTGATTGTAACTAGCCCTTCCTGGCAACTACCCCCACCAACTTGCTCTCTGCCTATATGTGATGGTTGAGAGAAGTCTTTTTCACTGTATCTGAAGAAGTGTGCTTGCACATGGAAACTTATACCTTGAATAAAATTTCATTGGTCTTAAAGGCTCCACTGAACTCAGACTTTGCTCTGCTGCTTCAGACCAACACGGTTACCCACCTGAATCTATGTTCTTATAGTCTTTGACTCCAAGGAATAAGTACACAACTCACTTCTATTTCTGCATTTTATTTGTGTTGTTTACATAGTCAAATAAATACAGAAAGGTTTAAAAGAAACTGTTGTCTTTATTCCTCCTGTCATGTTGTGTTGGGTCACTTAGTGCCACATGATGTGATATAAAGTAACTCAATGCAAGGAGACAGATGTCCCTTCTCATTGGAGATTTAAAGAAACAGTGCTTTCTTTTCCCCTGTGGGAAACTAAGCAGGTCAGGTGCCCAAAACTAGCTGTGGGAAATTTGATCAAATCTTCTCAGTTTCAGTATCTACATATTTCCACTCTAATAGCATTTGGAGTATGACATGTACACGAAGGGGAGGTTATTGTCCTAATTTTACTGAAAGAGTCAAAAGAAACAAACATTACAGAAGGATTATTCTTCCTCATAACACTTTTCGACCAGTCTGCTGGCCTACATTGAGTATTGTAATTCCTACACATCAATCTGGTGCTATTTTTACGAATAATTATTTAAAAACATGCAGATTGGGAGAATAGAATGAGACACCAGGTTGGTGTAGTGGTTAAGTGCATGGGAGAACCGGGTTTGATTCCCCACTCCTCCACTTGCACCTGCTGGATGACCTTAAGCAAGCCATAGTTCTGGCACAACTGTTCTTGAAAAAGAGCAGTTTCTGTCAGAGCTCTCTCAGCCCCACCTACCTCACAGGGTGTCTGTTGTGGGGAGGGGAAGGGGAAGGAGTTTGTAAGCTGCTCTGAGACTCCTTTGGGTAGTGAAGGGTGGGGTATAAATCCAATCTCTTCTTCATCATCATCAACACATTTCCAACTCTTTTCATGGTGGCTGTTGCTTATTTGTCTCACTACTACATGAAGTAAACTAGTCTAAGAGACAGTGAATGAAGTTGAGGGCTGAGCTGAGACTTGAACACAGTTCTTCCATTACAAGTCTAGTACATTAACCACAACTCTGCATGGGCTTTTTAGGGACCTCAATAATCAGGATCTCTTTAATAAGAGTGTTCAATTTACAAGGAAACAATTTTCCCCAGCTCCGTTGCACTACCTTGGCCCTGTCCACGCGCTGAATTTGCCGTGGGAGAGACATGAATGCTAGGTGGATTTTCAGGGCGCGATCACACTGCAACATCTGGCAAGCGTAGCGCACCCGTGGCCAAACCGTGGCATGCCACCGAAGCCGCATGGTCAAAAAGTATCTCAACAAATGTACTAGCAAATGGTTTGCCATGGGCTGCTGATGGAATTGTTCAGTGTGATCGGGCCGGCGCGCGGCTTTCCCCCGACTGTCCGCCTTGATGTGCATGCACTGACGGATGAAACCGTGGTGTGCTGCCATCGTGTCTGATTGCATTCTGGTAGGTCTAATTGCACCGGTGCAAAGAGCCATGCTTCCCCCCCCCCTGCGTTATCTGGACCATGTGACCAGGGCCCTTTTTTATTATTATTTATACTAGCAGTAAAGCCCGTTGTGGAAATAAATACAACAAGATCTAGAAAGAGGCTCTGGGGGAGTGCTCTGGCTTTGGGCAAACAGTGTCATTTTGCTGTGGTGACCTCAGCAGGGTATAATGACAGAGTCCACTGTTTTCTCCAGAGGAACTGATCTCTGCTCCCTGAAGAGTAGTTGTAATTTTGAGTGATCTGTAGCCCTCACCTGGAGATTGGCAACAATTGTTACCCAGGATGAAATGGCTGGTTTGGAGGGTGGAGTCTATGGCATTCTACCTGTCTGAGGTCCCACCCCTCCGCAAACCCCACCCTCTCCAGGCTCCACCCCTCAAATCCCCAGGAATTTGCCAGCCTGGAGTTGGCAACCCCATCTCCTTCATGAGGTGTGGAATGGAGTGAAGTCCAATCAGCTTCCATATGCAAAAGACCTTGAAGGTTCCATATGCAACTGACATTCCAACTGCCTTGCGGGGAGGGGGGTGAGTTTGAGGTGTGGAATGCAGTGAAGTCCAATCAGCTTCCATATGCAAAAGACCTTAAAACGCTGGGCGGGACTGCACAAAACAGCCAGTCAACCCAGCCAGCGTCTTCTGACTGACAGTTCAAGCGTCCATACACTAAAGGAGTGCATTTTAGAACTTTGGCACCCACTATTCAATTATATATAAGGAGAGATGTGGGAGTTCTAGTCATCTCAACTTCTGCCCACATCTTTAAATTTTTTAGATTCTTTCTCTCACCCCACCCCCACATATGTATTTGAATACACATGACATTTCATATGTATTTGGCTGAACATCAGTTGCAGGCATCCACTGCTCCCCATGTCAGATCCATTTCAAATAAGCTGTGAATGAATGGATAGATTAAATGTGATAGAGAAATTCAGTGGTAAAAAACTTAATGAGCACCCCTCTCTAACTTTGTTTTCAGTATCATCACAGGTTAGATACAACATTGCTATAATTTCAAGTTTTTCCCCTCATAGTATGCACACTAAAAATCATGTCTGATCATTATTATTTTGGTTTGTACTGAGTGGCAACCAGTGATACCATGGGGCAATTGTCTATATACTATTTTGTGTTTGGGTATCATAAGACCCTTCCTGAGGGCATGTTCACATTACACACTGAAGCAAGAGACATGGTTCCCAACCAAAGAATCTTAGGAACTATGGTTATTTTGCAGAAAGGCAGAAGAGGTAAGTCCATCAGTAACACGACTAATTTCAAAATGAAGCCATACACTCTGAACAGTTTTACTTGCAAAGTAGTACAAATAGGTACTTGCTTAAGACATTTACCTCACCTGTGGTATCAAATTTAAATTTATAATAGACTTCATATATTCAGAGAGTTTAAGGTTCTATTTAGAGCATTATATTCCCCATGAATCCCAGCTTTCCTTAAAATATATAGATTTTTCAACCTACAACCATGTCCTTAGGTTTGCTAGCATAACTTAAGTGATGTACCGTACATACTTAGCTTTGTTAGGAGTGGGGTTTTTTTTTACTTCTATAAACTATACTTAATAAGAAATTATGAGATAGGAGTGAAAAATCAACAATTTCAAAAGAGGAAAAACTTTTAAAAGAGCCCTGTTTATTTACTTGTACAGCAAGCACTGCATTTGCTGATAACAAACAACAAACATTCATCTAAAAAATTGTTTTCCTTGAGTTTTACTGTTCAGAGATGCTGCTGTTTATCAGTTTTTAATATACTCTTTGGAAATTGATGCGTACTTTACCCAGTCTTTTAAAATAACTGGGAGATTCAAAGGCAGGGTAAAATATTTTCATGATTCCCCAAAGAAAGCTGAGAGGGCAATTAAACAGATGGTAGCAATAAACTCACCTCCAGGGCATCAGGGAATATGGTCCCTTATTAAAAGCCCAGCACATTGAAAGCAGGAACAAATCTCCAGGGGAATGTTTTTCCATGGCCTACACCTTTGAACCAGGTTCTACATAAATAACAAGGTCTAGCAAGCTCTTAAGAGAATGGCTGGGGTTGGTGCAAAGAAGCCGTTCTACCTTCAGATGTCTATGCTGAAGGACAAATATTTGAGAAAAGCCATAATTACCTCAGGAACTGCAGTTGCAAAGCAAGTATGCCTAGTCCAGAGCATGTGTGTTGCAGCCAAAGCTTGATCTAAAAGCACTAGAGGATTTATATGATGACCAAGAGGCCAAGACCTATTGAGAGGGCATGGATGCCCTCATATTATAAACAGCCTGTTTGCCAAGTAATGGAGAGAACTGTGGCCAGACATCTTACTTCGGAAATTGTTCCTCCACCCCGTGCCTGAAGTTGCTACTGGCCAATTGAAAAAAAGGAAGAAATGTTCTAAGTGCCAGCTCCTTAGACTGTTATACTGTGGAGGGCAACATTGCATTCTTCATGCAATAGACTTTGGATATCAGTGCTAAAATTCCTTTGACAGTGAAGCTAAAATTTGGCAAAAGTGAACCATGAAAGAGAAATAGCTATGTTATATATAATAAGCAAATTGAGAGGGATGCTGATGATGATTGATGCTGATGATGGAGGAGGAGAAGGATCTTTGTTGGTGTGTCTTTATTTACCTAAGTTTTGTGGTGCAAGTTGAAAAGCAGGATTTGCACACTACAATGATACAAGGCAATAAATGAATAACAAGAAATGGCAATTTTGAAAAAAACCCTACCATATGCCCATACCATACCTGTAACATTATTCTCTCTCTACTTGGCTTTGAATATTCTGTAGTCGAAGTACAGAGTCTGTGTTAGAGCTTATGTATGTAGCCTGCCATTCGTGATGCTACTGGTTTTCAGAAAGAAATCATCATTCCTCAATGCAATTGTAGGTGGAGTTCAAGGTGGAAGAGGTCATGAACAGGTTGTACTCAAATTATTCAGCAGGTTAAATCTAAATTCCACTAAGGTGTTTGTACACAGGACTTTGCTGATCGGGAAAGCTGACTGGCCCAGGGAAGCAACCGTGACTTTTCTAGCATGAAAAAAAGCGACGTGAATATCGGCTTTACCTGTAATCTCTAATACTGCTCTGCCCCCTTGTGCTGTTGGAGTGAACTCATCTGAAAAACAGCTCGGCTGCCTTTGTACATGAAACCCACTTTCTCTTCTCTCTCTCACACACACACACATACACAAAGCCACTGTCACTTCTCGCTGTACTGGCAAGTTCAAGGTCAGTGCCTAGCTATTTTCAGCTCATCTCTTCTTGATCCGTTCACAGAGATGACAAGGTAACGTGATTTGGGGTCAGCTGTATTACAGGAACTGTTACATAAAGGGAGAAAGTAGAAATCAATCCTAGCTGACAGTGTCTTCAGGATAATCAGCGCTCACTCCATGCCGCTGTCAGCTTCCCTGCATCAAACACCATGTTACTTCTGTCAGATCTTTTTAACAGAGCCATATTCTCACTTTTGGCAAAGTAAATAACTATTTCACTTGGGTTTGCATTAAATTTCATTGTTAAAGCACTTTACCATTCCCCCCTCTTTCAACCAAATCCTCTCTGTATTTGCTAGATTTTTATATTTGCTCCTTGCTCAGATTGTAGCCTTGGAGAATTTTTAGTAATGGATGTAACTGACTGGGAGGGGGGCATTCATTTTTGGTTGAGGCGTCTTTCAAAATTTGCCTTTACCATTCTTTTCTTTTTTCTTTTCTCTCCCCCCCCCTTTTGCCTTTAACGTTCGCCTAAATGATGCTCACCGCTGTCCTGATTCTATGAAGGCTTCGCCATAATGTTTTAAGACACCTTTCTCAATTTGTTTGATTAGGATCGCTTCCTCTGAATTGTTTCCTCCTGCAACAAGACATCTTCCTCCGTGCGGAATTATGAACATATCATTTCACAAGATGGGCTGCGTTTAGCGGCGTTTCGATGACAGCACATGGTATGTCAGTTTAGAGGAAAGAGCAGCTATTCCATCCCACCCACCTTGTGCTCCCATGAAACTGCCAAAGCCTGCAGTACTTCTCAGAAGAGCAATTTACCGTAATATTAGTTGTCGGTAAATTCAAAGACAGAATTCCTAAAGCTATAAAATGGATTAGAAACATTATTTTTTTTTTAGAAAAAAAGATTTAGCAAACTAGAGTAAGAGTATACTGTCAACAAACAAATGCTTCATCATAGCACTGTAATTTGGAATTTTAATTACCCCTCTGCTTCTGTAACAAAACAATGTCTGAACTGGCAGCCATTTGAATCTCTCACAGGTCATTGAGCATTCTAGTTAATTACTCTATGAATAGCCTGTTTTTCTCCCCTCTGGAAACACGTTTCTAATGGCAGTCAAGGTCTGACAAATGTGTCATCTACATAATTAGCTAGGAAGCAACACAAAACATTAAACATGCTTTGTGCCGACAACTATCAAAACATTTCATTTGTTGTCAATTATTCATTACTTTGTAGGTTCTGAAGGGGTTGTTATTATGGAAATAAGTCCAGATGCTAACAAGGTTAGAGCTTTTGATTCAAATTAGTAATCAGAGGACTAACTTTACAAAAAAAATTGCATCCCCCTCATACCTTAGTGTTAGTATTCAATTGGTAGTGAATTATAAACAAATTTCGCTAAGTTCCAGTCTGAAATCGCTGCAGCGTAGCACACTCGCTAATTTATAGAGTTGCATCGGCCTTTGAAGTGCTAGGATCTAAGCACAATAAAGAAACTTTCAGAACCGTTGGCAAGACTCATTTGTACTTGGTAAATAGAGTAAAAGATTTTCACAGCATGAGATGTTATAATGGGGAGGAGGGGGAACTTAGAAGTTTTCAAAATGCTTCCCCCCCCATCCATGCATCATATTGGATAAAAGTTTTAAAAGCTCACATAAAATCTTGGTTTCATAAGAAAGCCATGCTGCCTTCCTTTGTCAAAGTATCTGGGATGAATTAAATCTGGATTTTAAAAATTGCACCAGAGGCTTGTTTGCTGTCTGATGTCATTGGGGTGCTATCCACAAATTAGTTAGCTAAAATGTGTGCTGGGGGGAGGTTACATGATGTAGAATTCCAAAGTGCCTATCATTCTCCAATTTAGAAACCTACAAAGGCATGAATCTTGCCTAAGGAGCAACTGCTGGGAATGGAGAATATAAGCAATGGTGGTGTATGTGTGTGTGTGTATAGGGGGGCGTTCCGGAAGCATAAGGCACACCAACAACAAAGATAATGGGGGCCAAGGATATGCAGTTTTATTATCAACAACAACAACAAAAACCCTGAACTAGCAAAATATGTTTTAAACTCCTTTGCAAACCTCAATTGTACATCAAACCTGATCCTATGCAGAGTTAGGCATACTTAAGGCCATTGAAATCAATTGAATTAGATGTGTCTAACTTTACTTAGGGTCGGACTGTGTTTCTTTAATATTGAGAATATCACCGGTGGGAAGTTAGGAACAACAATCAATAGAGCAGCAATAACAGGTAGTCCCTCCCCCCCACTACCAGGCCAAATGAATACTCTTCCAGTTGAGAATTAAAGGATTTAGCTTTCTTCTCAGAGGTCAAAAATCAGAATTCATATACGTCTTTTAAAATGCAACATTCTGAACCCATAGAGACAACCAAACCAAATGACCTCTCTTATTATGTGGTAATTTGGCCTCTCACAGAATCAACACTTCATTTTCAGGTGTGGTGCAGCCAGATTCTGTGATGTAGACTGACATCCCTGGGCATCATCCACATGGCTGAGTTAACTAAACACTATGATCTGTGGAAACTATTAATACATAAGCAGGTTTACTGCTGGCAGAAGAACAGTTAAAGTGCACCATGTTTCACCTCAGATTTACCTAAATTTAGTCATGACTGACAGTAGATTGCTATGCAGAGTTACTGCAGTCTAATCTTATTGATTTCAGTGGTCCTTAGACTGAAGTAACTCTGCCGAGGATTGCAGTGAGTGCAACTGGACTTAGTTACTAATGATGAGTCACTACTAACTTGTTCCTTTTGGTTTCTGTTTGACTGTGGAGACATTTATGTGACACGGTTCTTCTGTCAGAGATATTGTTCAGTCTACAGCACAGCTGCAATGTTGAAAAGCCTATAACAACATTTCTGGGCTGTTCCCCTGGAATCAGAACCCTGACTGTGTGCCTATTTTAGGGGCAATCTCTTGGCAACTGGATCTTCCCATGTAGTCTTGGTCTTTTACCTACTTTATTTACACGCTGCTTTTCTGTCTCATAAAATGCCTGAGGCAACAATTGAAGATTACAAAATACAGCCAAAGGTTAAAATAAATGGAAATGTAAAGAAGAATAAAACAAAAAATCCTGCCAAACTAGCAGTTCGAAAGCAAGAAATTGCAAGTAGATAAATAGGTACCACTTCGGTGGGAAGGTAACAGCGTTATGTGCGCCTTGGTGTTTAGTCATGCCGGCCACATGACCACGGAAACGTCTTCGGACAGCACTGTCTCTTCGGCTTTGAAACGGAGATGAGCACCGCAACCCTAGAGTCGGATTCGACTGGCTTTCAAGCAAAAGAACATTTACCTTTACTTAAAACAAAATAAACAAGGCTCATGTGAAGCACAAACATCTAAGAGCCCCAGACCATTTACACAAAGGGCCTTTGGAACAAAAACATCTTTAGCCAGGTCTGTAGTGATGACATCAATCTTAAGCCATCCTCAGGGACGAGCCCATGGAAAAAACAGTTTTCACAGGAGGGGCTGTAATATGCAAAAGCACTTCAATCAAAACCAGAGGTCATTTTGGGAGGGATCACGGGGGATCGCAGTTCCCCCGGGTGAGGTACGGGGGAGCGGGGCACATGATGAAGTCCCGCCCCCTGCTTCCGGCCGCCCCACTTCCGGCCCTCATTCAGCCAGGAGGAGGCAGGAGAAGAGGGAGGGTAAGTTGCTTCCTCCCTGCCTCTCCTCACCCCTGCCTGCCTGTGGCCAGGGAGGGCCTTCGCGGGGCTTCCTTGCACTCCCGCCGGCCTTGCAGGTTCACCGCCAGGCCCCTTATGGGGCTCAGCAGTGGAGCTGCAAGGCCGCCGGCGGCAGCTGGGACCGTTGGGGGTGGGGTGTGTAGCCTTATGACACACTTCCGGTGATGTCAGAGGGTGTGGCCTTATGACACACTTCCAGTGATGTCAGGGGGTGTGGCATATGCTAATGAGTTATGCTAATGAGTTCCCCTAGCTCTTTTTCTACGAAACGACCCCTGGTCAAAACTAACTTTGTCCAAACTGGGAATAAGGTCTGTTGTACTGACACATTGTAGCGGTACGGTTGCCAGTCCCTAGGTGGGGGGTCCCCCCAGTTTGGAGC
>NW_015160883.1:353468-413930 GCF_001447785.1 Gekko japonicus
AGTTTGGAGCCCCTCCCCCCACTTCAGGGCTATCAGGAAGTTGGGGGGGGATGGCCACTGAAGGGATGATCTATCATTCCTTCCTCCTAGTCTTGATGGAAGGAAACAAGTTTAAGCATAGAGAGTCCCCTACGTTTAAAAGCTGGACTGTGCAGCCTGTGCTCAGTGCATTGAGTTATTTGTTAGCGAGATGAAATAGGTTAGAGCTCTCCTTGTAGAGGCCAAAGCCTGCCAGCATGTCAGCCTGCCCACCCCATTCCATTCATGCCAACTGGGTCTTTTCAGACTGTTTGTATGTGCATGGTTGGGTCCAGTTGGGTAGGGGAAGAGGAGGGAGCGACTTGCAACTTTACTTAGGTGCCTGCTATGCCCACAGATGTGCAGCTTGAGAACAGCTGCCTCTTGACTCAAGCCATCCCCTTTTTTAACCAAGCATCCTGGCAGTCCTTCAATTAGTCCTTACCCTTGGCCTGGCAGCTGTGGGCTCTTGGTCTACCTCCCACTCGTCCCCTGTGTGTGCCTGCATGGATTCTAGGGCAAGTTGCTGCCTGGCCTAGGGTTGCCATCCCCCCAATGGGGGTGGGGGGTCCTCTGATTTTGGGCCCCCTGATCTGCCTGCCAGCCAGCTGGACAGCAGGGGAGACCTGCCCCCAAAGAGCTCCACAGTGCCCAACATGCTCGGCACAATGATGTCACCCGGAGGTGATGTCATCGCGCCAGGCATATCGCAGGGGGACACTTTAGTGTTCAGCAAAAAACTCTGTGGCCTGAAGATCCCTGAAAGCAACCCTGTGGTGACCCTAGCCTGGCCCCACTATTCATCATGAAGCTTCCAATTCTCTCTTCCCCCCCAAAGCCTTTCAGTACTGCTGGGGCAAGTGACTCTGTGTGTGTGTGTGTGCAGGGGTCATTTCCTGCGGGAGTGCACAGGAGCGGAGCTCCAGCAGTAAAGAGCCAAGGGGGTGGGCATATGCAACAAGCCCCACCCCCTGCTCCCAGCAGCCCTCAGTCAGAGCAAGAAGCAGCCAGGTAAGCTGCAGAACGGTCCAAAACAGTCCAGTGGCACCTTTAAGACCAACTTTTATTCAGGTAGAAGCTCTCCCTCCTCTGTGAGGGCAGATCTGCACGTTTCTCTCCCCCCCTCCCCAATAGCTAGCAATCCAAAACAGTCCAGTGTAGCCTGAGCGGTGGGTGTTACCTTCTGACATACTTCCGGTGATGTCAGGGGGTGTGGCATATGCAAATAAGTTATGCTAATGAGTTATGCTAATGAGCTCCTGCACCTCTTTTTCTACGAAATGACCCCTGTGTGTGTGTTTGTGTGTGTGTGTGTGTGAGAGAGAGAGAGAGAGAGAGCAGGGGCTGCTGCACTTTGTAATTCCTACAGCTGCACTACAGGCTTTCTCTCCTGAACACTGAGAAATCTGAAGGAGAGCTCAGGGCAGCATTGGAGGAAGACAGCTGCCTCCCATTAATCATATACAGAGACTATGGTCTAAGCAGGTCTACTCATAAGGCAGTTGGCATGTTGTAAATAATTTGCTTTCCCTTTTCCCCTCGTCTTTAACATCCATTTGCAAAAGAGGTACCTCTTATCTGCACCGAAAGTAAACAAAGTTTGATTCAGGGGAGTGGCTGTGTGTTGGGTATTACAAGTTGAAAACACCCAGCATATCTGGGGTTAAATGTTTGTTTATGTTACTCACAGGAAGTCACATGTTTTTCATGTAACCAATGTTCTTTAGCTGTAGAATACCCGGGGAATTCTCTCCCTGATCTAGGAATTTGATTGGGACTAAAGTGTCAAGGTGTATTAGCATTTTATGGCTCTCTTCCCGTCTTTGTTTGGTGTTCTGAAGAAGAAGAAGAGTAGCCAAAATCTCTCTCTTCTAGTTTTGTCTTTGTAGAGTAAGGATGTAGCAGATTTTGCTCTGTTGTTATTTTCATCCCAGTTACCCTTCCCATGCTAGAATTTAGTAAAAACTTTATATTTTAATCACACATGGACTCTGAGTCTGAATTATTTTATTCTGGGACTGCTGGACTATCTTATCTCTGCTAAATACCATTTTTTCAATATCTCACTATCACCCAACACTGTGTTGGTCTGAAGCAATAGAACAAAGTTTCAGTCCAGTGGCCCCTTTAAGACCAACACATTTTAATTCTGGGTATAAGCTTTTGTGTTCAGGCATACTTCTTACACTTCCCACAATTAGAAAAGATGCCTTATCATATTTATCCCCTATTTTGACATATTTATTGCTTTGCTGTCCTTCCCCTTCCAATTAAATCAAAACAACTGTTGACTATATAACCTTAGCTTGTTATTTAGTTTGTCTTTGCATATCTTAAAGCATCTTCATCATGTTACATGTTAATTGGCTGTTCAGCCTCTGTCTATAAGTTTGAACTCCAGCTTCCTTTCCAACGTATTTGAAAAAAAGTGTGTGTGCACATGGAATCTCATACCTTGAATAAGTGCCACTGTTCTGTGCTAAACAAAGTTTGGTTGCAGTCCTCAGCTCACTATGAAGCAGCACCTAGAAAGCAACTGAATTACTTCAGAGTTAATCAAGTTACACCAGGGGTGTCAAACATGTGGCCTGGATCAGGCCCCCAGAGGGCGTCTATCAGGCCCACAGTGGAACTGGCTGTCTTCTGCTTCTTCCAGGTCTGCCACTCCTGCATCATCGTAGGTTTGCAGCTTACAGATACACACCTGAACATCATACCCAAGATTGCAACAGCACAGACATCTTGATGCAATAATTCACAGCAAGAGGTGTCAGTTATCAGACACTGTTAAATAAACAAAATATTGCAAGAGTGCTAATGTTTTAAGCATGTTTTTATTTTAAGTAAAAAAAACACCCACCTTTGTGTTTGTGTCCTTTATAAAGTTTATATCTCCGCTACCTGGCATTACATTTTATGACACACATGGCCCAGCCCAATAAGGTCTCATTTATGTTAGATCCGGCTCTCATAACAAATGAGTTCGACACCCCCTGCGTCACACAGTCTCAAGATGCTTCCTCAAATACCTATACTCCCACAAAAGCCATTCAGGTTACAACCTTAAGAACACTTTCCAAGAAGTAAGTCAATTTAACTGATCCCTGGCCTTGAAGATATCTGTCTGTCCTTGACCAGACTTAATGCAATTCCTGTAAGGCAGAGATGTTTTCCCCAGGCCTTTGGTTGAGGACAGCAACAGTTTCCATCATGGCTGGCACCCTCTTCTTGGCCCCACTGGTGGACCTCCTGATGGCACCTGGTATTTTTGGCCACTGTGTGACAGAGTGTTGGACTAGATGGGCCTTTGGCCTGATCCAACATTGGCGTCTCTTATGTTCTTATGTTCTCTCCATCACTTTGCTTCAGCCCCCCGTCCTCGCCTTGCCTGTGAGACGGCAACACATTCCTGAGTGGGCTTATGAAGAAAATCACAGATGCCATCTGAAACTGTTAATTGATGGCTGTTTTTATTGATTTTATCATTGCTTTTAACTTTGTTGTACATCACCCAGAGCCCTGGTTTAAGGATTGAGTGGTTTATAAATCCAAAATATAAATAAATAAACTGAATTGGGATTGACTTCGGAATAGACCTGTTTAGGAGTACTCTATGAATCTGGAAGTCCCTGGTTCAACTTGTGCTTCTGCCATAAATTTAGTAGCCATAACCAAGCTGTTCTCTCACAGCATCCACCCCACTGCAATATGAGAGCACCCCACAAGCTGTTCTCTCACAGCATCCACCCCACCCCTTCATCCCTCTGCAATATGAGAGCAATACCTCATAACTACCTGATAGTAGGCCAGTAAGGATTGCAACAAGATAAGATTTGTGTACTCTTCCCTGGTTGTCTCTGTGGAGATATTAAGCACTGTATGATGGCAGAAGACTCACCCCTGAACGTGGAGATTTCTATTGTGAAATGAATTTACCAGAGCACAGTTCTGGTGTGTGTGTGTGGGGGGGGGGGGGACTCGGGCAGCACATCGAGCACACCTTTCTGGGGCAAACATATCAGGCTGGCAGGTTGTGAACAGCTGTTTTGGGATCTCTCCACCAGCATGGCCCAGCTGGAGGGTTTGGACAATGAGATGGAACAGTCAGAAGCAGCTGGGGGACAGGTTGAGGATGTGGTACTGAGTAGCCAGCCGGGGACTCGTGAGTATGCTGGTGATGGGGGTGGGGGAACTGCCACTGGAGCCACAGTGGGTAACCAGCCTGCTCTGGCCTCCCCTGCCCCAGTCAGTGGGGGGAACTGCCACTGGAGCCACAGTGGGTGACCAGCCTGACTGATTCCATTGAGGGTGGGGGCAGTGGTAGCCCACTTCACACCTTTGGCTGCCTGGTCCACAGCCCCATGGCTCAGGGACAGAACCCAGTGGAAGAGATGTGGAGGGGCCAGGGACCCATGGGTGGCCAATGTGCCAATGGGCAGACCCCCTGGGTGGCCATGGGAGGCCAATGTGGAGACCCCCTGGTGGGAGGGCAAGCTAACCCTGCCACTGACCTTCCTTATGTCTACATGGAGAGGTTCCTTCCCTTGGGTGACCACCTGCTGTCTGCCATGAAGGTTAAGATCTGGAAGGAGGAGTACATAGAGATGTTTATACTCCTGTTCTGGGATGTGGAGGTGAAGGAGGGGTCCAAGGATGACCCCAGGGAACTTGAGAAAATTAAGTAGCAGCAGGTGGAGAAGAACTTCACTAATTGGCTGGCTGCCTACATGATATATATGGGCTGGTGATGCGGGTCCAGCCTGAACAGGGTCCTGTGCTGGTGATGTACCAGGACCTCATACATAGGGCATAGAAGGAATACTCAGGAGCATCATGGTTGTGTTTTATTGATGTGTTCCACTTGTGAGCAGTCCTGGACCCCTTACTTCCCTGGAACAGGAAGCATCAGCAGCTCTGGTTGCAGTGCGTGGGCCCTGTGGGCCCAGTCAGGGTCAGGGACATGGATAGTGGGCACCTTGTAGCATGGTTCCCTGCTGATGTCAGGCGAGGAATTGACAGTAAGCAGTGGGTTCAGTCCACCTCGCCTGCTGGGGCTTTAAAACCTCAGGAAGGTGCTCAATGAAGCCATGCAAATTCTGGTAAAGTTGCAGTGCTTGCAGAGGCCCCCATCCAGTGACATCCTGTGGAAAGTCTGAATGATGGAATCCTAGACGAGCTGGCGATGGTGCACTACTCTTCCTTTGACAGTGCGGTGATTATGGTGGCCCACTGTGGGAGGGGGGGCTTGATGAGGCAGAATGACATTGTCAGCTTTCTGTTTACTACCAATCTACCCCGGGTGACTTTGATCTATTGGTTTCTGCATTTGCCAGTGGGATTTATGTCGACATGGCACTGCCCATGGGCTGCTCCATTTCTTGTGTGGCCTTTGAGAAGTTTAGCTCCTTTTTGGAGTGAGCCTTCGGCCAATGGGCAGGCATGGACAGCATCACACACGATTTGGGGTTTTGTTTGTTTTCAGGGGATGCAGGGTCAGACAAATATCAGAAATACATGGATATTTTCCATAGCCTGGTGCTGGCACTGGGTGACCCACTGATGGATCAGAAGATGGAGGGACCAACGGCTCATCTGTCATATTTAGGCATTTTCCTTGACTCTGAGAAGAAACTTTGCATGCTGCCTGTGGATATGGTAGCAGAGCTGGTGGCCTTGCTTGAGCAGGCTTCTGCACAGAGAAGCCTTACGCTTTGGGAGTGGCAGGTGCTACTTGGGCATCAGATTTTCACTTGCACTGTGGTTGCCCTGGAAAGGGCATTCACATGGTGGATTTGTGAGTGCCTTAAAGGAGTTTCCAACCCACACCACTGGGTTAGAGTTTCTGGGGGAATCAAGGCTGGCTTGTACATGTAGCTGGATTTATTGAGGAGTACAATGAGGTATCCTTTTGGTGCTGCTCTGCACTGTTGGACACCTTCCTACAGATTTCCTCTGATGCCTCTGGAAGCCTGGTTATGGGGTCTTTTTCTGGGGGTTGTTGGTGTGTTCAGCATTGGCCATGGAAATGGGTGGAAGCAGGCCTCGAGAGGGACCTGACATTCTTGGATTTTTTTTATGGTTGTGGCGGTTTACTTATGGCACCGCCAGTTGAGGGACAAGGTAATCAAGTTCTGGTGTGACAATCAAGCCATGGTGCACATGGTCAATAGGCTTACCCAATCCCCCGTGATCATGTGCCTGGTCATAGCTTTCATCTTGCAATGTCTATAGTGCAATATTCTGTTTGTGGTGGAATACATTCTGAGCATTCACAACATCATTGCTGATGCTTTGTCTTGCTTCCAGGAGGCCCAGTTCAGGGATTTAGTTCTGGAGGCAAACAGGGACCTAGAGCCCATGCCAGAGGCTCTGGGGAGTCTTGCCAGTGTGAAGTCAAGCATTGTTAGCACCAGGTATCCTCACAAGCGGCACCTTGAGTTTTTCTGCAGATTCTGACAAAGCCATAGACTTTGACCAGCAGTGGCCAATTCCTGACACAAGGCATCCTTTCACCCCAGACAGCATTAGAACGCTAGTTAGTTTATTTGGGGACATATGCTCATTGCAGTGGGAGGTGCAATTATTCCAGGTGGCCACTTTGATGCCCTTCTTTGGGGCATTTAGAATTCATGAATTGTTAGGCAGATCATGCAAGTTCAGGAGGAACAGAGCCTTGCTGGTCTCTGATGTTGGCTTGGGGGATGATGCAGTTGCCTTGATTGTGTGGTGGTCCAAAAAGGACCAACGGGACTGGGGGGGGGCAATTGGTAACAATTTACTGGAGTGCAGAGAGGAATCGTGTCTTGTGCAGGTGTTGGCACGGTGGATGTAAATGATGGGATGGAGGCACAGCCCACTGTTCCAGCATGAGAGTGGCCTCCCCTTAATGCAATATCGGTTTTGGTTCATCATTCGCCAGGCCTTGAGTATGACTGGCTTGGCCAGACATAACTACAGCACACTCATTTTGCATTGAGGCTGCATCAACAGCAGCAGGTTTGGGGTTCGGCCCATACGAGGTTCAACATTTGGGTTGCTGGAGGTCCCAGGCCTTTCGGACATATGTGCATAAATGCTGATGGCTGATGGTTAATTTCTTTGCAGGGTGCGGCATATGGACAACTGAAAGCAGTGTGCTGATTTGTGGGCATTCAGTTGTGTATTGGTCAAGCAGGAGGGCCAGCTGCTCCAGAACTGGTACCCAGCTAGGCACCAGAGAATGCCTGTTGAATGGCTGGGGAAGAGAGGAATGTGTTGGAGCCAGCTTTTGCCCTTCCTCCATGATTGTGTGTTGCCTGGAGCACCTCCCCAGGTTGTGGTCATGCTTTTGGGTGAGGATGATTTGGGTAATAGGTTCGGCAGTTTCCTTGCTGGTGGAGGTTCTTTGGAATTTGGCGACCATCAAGCTTTGGTTCCCCGACATTCTTCAGGTGTGGTCAAATATGTTAACCAGGCAGGTTTGGAGAGGGGTTTACCACCTGGTTAGAGTTGATAAAACCAGGCGCTGGCTAAATAACATCATAGGCAGGTTGGTGGTCTCAGGGGGCAGAAAGGAAATCCCATATCCTGGGATCACGATGGTGTTGTCACATCTTTTCCAGCCTGAAGGGATTCACCTGTCTGCTGCTGGGATAGACATTTTATTAGCTGATCTGCAGGATGTGAGACCTGCTAGTTGTTAGGATGATGGGAGATGAGTTAAGACAAGGCCAACCCCCCTCTGTGGAAGAAAAAGCATGGATTGAAGAGATTTCAAGTTGTCAAGCACACTGAGATATCAGCAATAGGAAAGGTCCTCCAACTCGGTGCCTAATTGGCTTGGCAGTCTGGGTAGCTCAGTGGTGGGCATCTTTGGGGTTGGGGGGCATACAACAAAACTTAAGGCTCAGCAATCTGGGGATGGGACTATGCCCCTCCATCCCCTCTACACACTCTCATGCAGGCCATGAAGAGAAACATTCGAATGGATTCCAGACCTGGCTCAGAGCTGGGGTGGTTTTGTCCTGTTGGGAAGCTTGCTCTGCAAGCCCAAGGTAACCTGTGCTTTAAAGTGTCAACTCAGTATGCAGATCAACTCATTTTAAATAAAGTTCCCAGTTTAACCCATAACTTCTGTCAAGTCTCATTCAGGGGGTGGACAGGCAACATAATATTTTCTAGTGTCCATAGGACATCTCCGAAGGGCCAATATGAGTTTCCTCTGGTGTGAATGATTACCTTAAGCTTCCAAATTGCCACATTCCTGAAGCATAAAGAGTTGCAAATTCTTTTCTGTGGAAAAGGGAATGTGACAGACATATACCTGTCCACAAAGTTACCTGAGCTCTGACAGAGTGACTTAGACTTGCAATTTTGTGTGCCCTGAGGGGAAAAAAAAACAGTAACTGAGTCTTACCAGACAATGCTGATGTGGGAGGGGGCTGTTCAGGGATGGAACCCCTGAAATCGGAGGAACCCCCACCCTGACTAGAAGGTGGTGGAGCTTGGGAAGTGACATCACTTGGCTTTTGACCTGGAAGTGACATTATAGGATAGGACATCACAAAAGTGATGCCACATCCTTGCTAAGCACCACCCTCAAAAGTCTCCAGGTATTTTCTAAGTCAGAGCTGGCATTCCTATGTAGTGGTTAGAGCTCCAGAATGGGACTGCATAGCGGTGCTTGAACACTTATAACTTTGGCTTGTGTTTTATTCTTGCCTGTAAGCAGGAGGAAATTTTTCATCAAGCAGTTCAGCTGCTCACAAGCAGCTTGATCAGGTTAATTTTCACATATTCAAACAGTTCAGTACAGTACAATGTAAATAGGAAGAATTTCCCATATGCACATTCTCACACAGGCTGATAGGAATTCTAGTTTGTCCCCTTTCTCACAGACCTGTCAGTGCTGACTGCCACTTAGGAGCCAATCTTGTAACTAAAGGGTGGGTAAATCTATCAGCCTTTCTCACAGACATGTCATTGCTGAATGCCACTTAGGAGCCAATCTTGTAACTAAAGGGTGGGTAAATCTATCAGCCAGTGATGATAAACTTTGGTTTTACTCATTTGCTTTTTATGTCTACACTAGGAATAAGGCCCGTTGTGGAAATAGATACAATGAGCTCTAGAAAGAGGCTCTGACCGGGTGCCCTGGCCTTGAAAGACAGACTCAGGTCAGCATTTACGACTTCGGCAATTTTAACAGCAAACATGTCTTTGTAAGGAACTGGACTTGGTTCCCCCATTCTGGGATGGAGCCAAAGGTTGGACCGTAATGGTCCGCTAGGCTGGATGGATTAGTCTCTAATTCCTTCAGGCTTATCGGGAACCCCCAGAGGCAGGATGCAAACAAGTCATGGGCATTCATCCCACTGTGAAGACAGAATTCACTAAGATTTAGACATTGTGCAAGGTTAATGCAGACGTTTTGTGAGTGGTCCCACTGAGAGTCTTGGGTGATGAGGAGGAGGCTGCAAGTGAGCAGGAATCCAAAATCTCCTTGGAATCACATTATCTAGTCTGTATTCTGGCACAGTCTAAACAGACAGGTGGGGGCGTTTAGCCACAACAGTTTGTCTAGTTTACGGTTGACTCGGTGGAGCCACACTCCCTCCGCAACCCACTAGCCTTGTAGATATACTCCAATTCCAGTTGCTACCTCTCTCTCCCCCCTCTCAAAAAAGTATAGAAGGCAGAAAACAGGATCAATTGTCTCAATATAATACAGAGTGGCAATATAATACAGAGTGGCCTGGGGAAGGTCACACTGGTGATCTGTGTGAAAGAAGCGTGAGAAAACAGCATAGGCATGTTGACAGATGCTGCCGTCCAGGAGGGGTATCCAATGTTTGGTGCAGGGGCAGATGTGATATAGTTTCAGGATATAAACAAAAAATATGTGGTTCACTGGTGGTGGAAGAGGCAGCAGAGTCCATCCAGGGCCTTGACACTCCAGAGTTCGTATGTTAAAGGCTCTTGCTCTTGGCTATCAACAGTTGTGCAGGTCTTGGTTGTCCAGAGGTCTTCTGATGCTGGTCCCTCAGCAGTAGCTCCCAGATCTGGAGTGGGGTGGTCTTTGCTGGTCACAGAAAGCGAGGCAGTGGTGGGTGCGGCTGGTGATTCATCAGGACCTGTCACCTTCTTTACATGGGTATGGTGTACCCAGCCATCTGGTGCAGTAGTCTTTACGGAGCTATCAGAAGTTAATAGAACCTGGAAAGGACCTTTCCACTGGGGCTTTCCACTGGGGTTTCATGCTTCCAGTACTTAAGTAGCACCCAGTCGCCAGGCTTAAATGGGTGAATGGGATATCTGTAAGGGAGGGACTGGACACATGCTGCAGCCCTGTGGAGAGAGGAGAGACAAGACTGCAGAGCAGCGTGGTCAGCAAGCATTTTATCACCAATAACAATATTAACCTCACCCCTCTCTCGCTGACACATTTGGAAGGGTCTGCCATACACTAACTCAAAGGGGGAGAGCCCCAGCCACACCTGGGCCACTAGTTGGAACCTGGAAAGGGCAACCGGGAGCATCTCAGTATTTGGATGAAGTCTCCATACATAGTTTTGTCAGAGGCATTGTCAGAGTCCTGTTGAGGTGCTCGATTTGGCCACTGGACTATGATCGCTAGGTTGCGTGGACTTTCCATTGGATCCCCAGGGTTTGAGCAATCTGTTGGATGACTGCCCCAGTAAAGTGGGTCCCTCTGATGGAATTTAGGGCCAGGGGCAGACCAAAGCACCAAAAGATGTCATTCAATAGGTGTCTGGAACAGGGGAAAGCCTCAGGCCATCCTGTTAGCTGGTCAACAAAAACCAGAAGATATTTATAATGTCCAGATTTGAGGACTTCAGTATAGTCCACTTGGAGGGCCTTGAAGGGGCAGAAAACTCAGGGTCTCACTCCTAGGGGCACAGCCAGTCCTTTCTTGGCATTCACTTTCTGGCAGGTCATGCAGGCTTTGGCAGTCCTCTGGGATTCTTGAAAAAGGCCAACAGTGATAAATGAGCGAAGGAGGGTCTCTGCCATGGTTGTTCCCCCATGGTGAGTTGACTGGTGGTAGTTGTCAAGGATCTTGGCTAACAGGGCACATGGGAGCCAGATCCGACCATCCGGATTAATAAATCATCTTTGATTATCTTCAGCTGCACCCTGTTCAGTTGCATGTTGCTGTTCTTCCTTGGTATAAACTGGTCATTCTGGCAGGTGGAAGGCTGGAATCAGGGCGAGCTGTGAGCGGCCTATGGGTTTTAGGGCAGCTGCTTTCGGGTCTTCATCTGTATGGTGGTTGCCACACGCTTCTGGGCAGTTCAGACGCTGATGACCATGAACGTGTATGATGGCAACTTTGGAAGGGAGGTGAATGTTTTCCAGGAACACAAAGACCTGTTGTTCATGTGCTGGAGGCTTCCCATTATTTGTCAGAAAGCCGGGCTCTTTCCACAGGGTGCCAAAGGCAGACTCCAACCACCACACAGGACTCCATCTGCCAGTTCCATGTCTGGATTGCATAGAGGTTCATCCCAGAGATCTATGTGACTGATGGTTTGTTGATCAGTGTGTTCAATGCAGTCATGTTCAAGTGTTTCATCTGGGATGGGGAGAAGCACTGCGGGGTTAAGCCGATTACATGCTTCAAATGTGATCTCTTCGGGTCCCAGAAGTAAGGCTTCATATTTGGCGAAGCAAGACTGGGTGAGCCACTTCTCACTGTTGAAATAAAGAGGCAACAGAGTGGGGGCAGTAGACATGCATGCCCTGCTTGAGGGTCAGGACTCTGGGGGAGGGTCTGGATCAACTGGCACCAATCCTGTTGGGTGTCTGTAATTCCAGGGCTTTCTTCCCTGATTTTCTAGTTTTTGGGAGCATGGCAGGTGTTTGGGACTAAAAGCCTGATCACAGAATTCGGGAAACAGGGTTGGAACTCTCATGCACCACTACTCTGTCCGTAACTCTTGTAAGGATACTGGTTAATCCAGCCTCCAAGATCTGTTCGATAGCTTGCACTGGAGGGAGAGTTGCAGGGCTAGAATGTGCCACCAGACGGGGGATTATTTCAGGTATGTTCTGGATCTGAGTAGGGTCAAATGTCTTTACATCAGTGTTGACCGACAGATCAGAGATTTTTGGGATCTTATCCAGGGCATTTTTGTCTATATTTAGGTCAGCTGGCTTCCAGTTTTTCCCTCCCGGGCCGGGGTAGAGAACCCACTGTGTTCCATCTGGCAGTGAGGGTAATTCAGGAAGGCCAAGCCCCCGTGGTGGCATCTTAATAGGGCTCGTCCCTATGTTGACCCCGGTTGGGAATAATTCAGTGCTCAAGGGTGGGGTCATGTATCATGCTCCTGTTTTTATGGGGGATGCTGGCACCTTAGTTTTGGGTGATTGCGGGGGACCCATGTCGTTTGTATTAGGTCTCATTTCTGTCTTTAAACTCCGGTCTGGAAAAAGATTCTGATTTGTGGAAATATTCAGGAACGGATTGTTCTAGGCTGGGTTCTCTGGAGGATGGGGGATCTGGTTGTTCTGATTCCCAGAAGGGGGTGGTGGTCATGGCCAATTTTGATTCTGAAACTGAGCAGAACCTGGGGGTGCTGGTAGTGGCACCATTGGAGCCCAAGGAAAATGAATAAGGTCCAATGGGGTGATTTATGGTCTCTCTGTCCTGGACTTCTTTCTGTCTGCACAGCCTGGCACACTCCCTAACTGTTCTAGGGGAGACACTCACACCTTTGTACTGAGTATTCTCTTTTTAAACCGTCTGCAAGGATTTTGGCATGGGGCTACAATCTTTTAAGAACCCTTCTTTAGTCATAGCATAATGCCATAGTTCAGCATAATCACATTTGAGCCATTTTCCTTGTTCTCTATTATATGACAAGAGATCCTGCACCAGTTGTACATCAAAAGACCCATATACCAGCCATTTCTGGCCCCATGGCAGTGGATACCTGGGCCATTCCCTCATACAATATTTCACCAGCCCTTCTACTGGATACTGAACACCATTCCCTTTCCCTTCAGTATAACTCACAATCTTTGACCAATTTCTAACCATACAATCCAAAGGTTTCTTATTCTTTTGTTTACTTCCACAGTTTCCCATGTTGTTAACAGATACATACACACACACACAGCTGTGGGAAGTGAGGGGGAAAAATTGGGAGACGTGCTGAGGTCCTTCCACCAGGCGCAAAGTGCTTTGAATATTCACCAGAGATTATACTCCCCTGGGAGAGACTCAATATGGGAAAGACTGATGGGTGCCCCAGTGGTGGCAGCAGGGAGTGGAAGGCATGAGTCAAGTTGTGTCTACCAGCGAAAATTCAACCACCTAAGTCTTTGCTCTCTATGAGCTAAACCTGACATAGGAGGGGCAGCCAATGCTCTGCTTGCTCTGCCTGTTTGCTCTGCTACCACTTTTTACCCCAGAAAACAGATCCTACCAGTTGGAGCACGGGATTCCCCCTTTGCGGGTTAAGGCCCAGCTCTGCTCAACCAGCTTATGGAGGCTAGCACAGCTGGTGTACACGAAACAGACAAGCACAGACAGATATTGGCATTTAGAAACCTTGATAAATGACTGAACTGAACACAAACCTAAACCCGGTTCTTCTGTGTGAGGGGCGCCCTGCTTCTAATTGTAGAAGTCTTACACTGGTCTTATTCACCCTGCCCCCAAAAGTACAATTTTCCGGCCATTCCTGGACTTCGATCCAAGTCGCTGGACTTCTGGTGGGTTCTTCTCTGCTGGTGCTTAGGCAAAGACCGTTTTTACGGTTCAGCCGAGACACTGAGGACAAGCTGAAATCAGCCGAGGTGCACCAGGTCTCACCATGTCCACCTCTCCAGTCCAGCGGCAATGCTCTTTGCTACCAGCAGGGGAAATCCACCATCTGGGTCACCAGAATCTTTTTTTAAAAAACAAAACATTGTATTTATTGGGTTTTCCATTAACATATAATAACATAACTTAACAAACTCCAAAATGATAAACTTAAACAACATGTCATTCTCATACACCCAATTTTAGTTTCTGATGCTATACAATTCTATTAACGCTTTTATCTCAAGCTTTATCCTGTTATGGCTAGCCTAATTTCCATTAATTTCTATCTTCTTTATCTTCAGCCAGTTATATATTATTCCCCATTTTTCCCAATAATTTTCTTCCAGTCTATTTTGTAATTCTATATTTACTCTATCCATTTCCGCTACTTCCAACACCTTATACTTTAATTCCTTTATATAGGGTAAACTATTAGATTTCCACCTTTTTGCTATCAAGATTCTTGCCGCGGTTAATATATAAATAATTATCTGCTTATGCTTTTTTATTGTGTCCGGAATCATATTTAGAAGATATATTTCTGGTCATAGTGGTAATTTAATTTTTAAGATTTTTGTTAATATTCCCTGCACTTTTTTCCAGAAATTCTGAACCTTATCACATCTCCACCAGATACGCATGAATGTCCCTACCAGAATCTGATGCACAAATCTGTGCCCCGTATGCTCCCAGGGACAGATGAGGAGCACACAGTTGGAGTCCAGTGAGTCAGTTAAAAATCTGTTTATTGAAATAATCAGGAAAATACAGGACTGGATACCTTTGCACCCAGTGACACCAAGCTGTATTCTGCCCCAACCAGGAAGGGCAGAAGATCTTATACCCCAAATTACATCACTATAGTTCATACTTGAAGAAATCCCTAATTGGTGCCAAATAGGTAGCATCATTTGAGCAGGCACTTCTCCATTGGTGTACCCCTGTGCTGGTTAGAATTACAAGTATTTGTGTCTGTTTATCTGGTCTCAGAACAGTGAGGAACTTCAGGGAATAGTGAGGTCTTCTTTCAGGCATCATTTAGAGCTCACTTGTCTCAGTATAGTACTGGGGAGTTTCTTGATAAGGTGTAATAGTTCACATGGGACTCGGCTCTTGGCAGACTTCCTGGTGCCTGGTGCCTAGCTTTACAAAAGAAGATGGTGTTTGGGAACATCCAGATTCTCTACAGTTATTGTTATAGCACATATCTTTCACTCTCAGATGTCCTTCAACTGGAGTGCTTGCATTTTCCAGATATACTGTTAATCTCAAGTGCATTCCATTCTATTCCTTTTTAATTACTGCTAAAGGCTTCTTAAATTCTACTTTTATTATTTTTTCCTCTAAAAGGGAATAAAACCATAAAACATATCTATATATATTTCTATTCTAAGTTTCTTCTGTCTGGGCTAAATACTTGGATTTGAATATACTGTGGTCAGGCTTCTAAGAAGGCACAATGAGAGCTGGTAGTATACAAGACAGGAGGATTGTCAGAAATCACATTCATAAATCACATTCATTGATCCCTTCTCCTACACATCTGCATCTGAGGTTTTAATCCTCAAAAATATCATACTGGCATTAGTGGAACTACTATAAAATAATTATGTGGAATGAAGACTAAATGGCTACAAGTCAGGCATGTAGTAAGTGCATGGCCACCAGTATGCTCTGAATCCAGAAATTATCTTTCAGACGTTACTGTACAGCAGTGAGGAGACCTAACTTGCCATTGAAATCTGAACTACACCATGTAGTAGAGAAACTATGTGAGCAATTTGAATAAATGAATAGCAAATGTAACATAAAGCTTATGTTCCAGGCTCAGGTTGATAATTTTTGCTTGCCATACAATCTTGTATGTGCGGTCCAGAATGTATCAATAGATGTTGGCAACTTGTTAGCAATGCATTAATATTCTTCTTATTTACCTACTACTAAAGAATAAAACTGTTCTCTCACTTGGTGTGGCATAGAAAATCAAAGATTCTGTCAGAGCTTCAAAGACTTTCCCTTGCCAGAAGTGGCCAGAAGAAAATTTTCTTTGGTTGATTGATTTATATTGCTGAACCCAATTTGCTGGTTTTCTTTTACACAAGAGTAAAGTATGACTCTTTACCAAAAAAGTTTAATTGAGTTAACCAAAAAAGTTTAATTGAGTTAAACTTTCTGGGTGAGCATGGTCATGTCTGTATCACATACAGCATCGTATCTTCTACTGACGCTCATAGAGATACTTTACTTTGATGTGCAACCTCCACATGAGAGTTTTAGGAGCATGTAGGAACAACAGCAATTATGAACTGGTGCATAAATATTGCACCATCCTAATGGTAGAACTACAGTATTACACTAGCACTATGCTACTGTGACATTGCAGGGAGGAGGCAGGGCAATGTCAAGCTGACACAGGTCCATAATCAGACAGCCAGAAGTATTATATACTGCTCCACAAGATTCTTGTTGTCCTTTATTAAGGCTTCATACAAGCAATTCACATCCCCATTTAATAGAACATGGAGATCTCAAGGGTTCAGATCCAGTAAGGGCCAGGTAGCCCCATCAGGTTATAACTCCGTGGCCTTTCTGGCAGAACCATTGTCCATTGTTCCACCTCTCTTCCCCCCCCCCTGGACAACTGTTCTTTAGGCCTTTCAAGGTTTGTGGGTTGTCAGCCCCACTTCTGCCCAGGAATGGGGCATAAAGACCAACCCTATACTCAGCTACTGGTGGGCATTAAAAGATATGCAGTGCAATCACCCTAGGGAGGGAAGTCTAAAGAATGGCTGCTGTGCAGCAGCTTTCTAGGGACAAAAGGGGTAACAGGCAGCACAAGGCTTAACTCTAGGCACCTCCTAAGGGGTGGGCAACCAAATCCCCTCATGCCTTAAGGTGAGCTGAGATCTTTCAAAAGTGAGGAGATTGGTTGAAACCTGCTTATAACTTACCATGGTGTTTATCCTGTACCCATTTAGCACACCCATCTGTAACATCCTGCCCGGAGGACACTTTTACCTCTCCCTTCCTCATCTCTGGATTTTTGGCTAATTGAGAATATGTGGTAAAATATCTTCACTCCCCAGTGGAATGTTAACAAGGACTTGCATATAAGTGGTTACATAAACAGTACAGTAAATATCACCCTGACCTGGATGGCCCAGGCTAGCCCAATTTCATCGAGTCTCAGAAAGTAAGCAGAGTTGGGCCTGATTAGTATTTGGATGGGAGATCACCAAGGAAGTCCAGTGTTTGCTATGCAGAGGCAGGCAATGGCAAACCACTTCTGAACGTCTCTTGCCTTGAAAACCCTATGGGGTCACCATAAGTCGACGGACTTTATGGCACTTTCTACCACCTCCACATTTCTACTTGATCAGTGGTTGTTGTATTCTAAAAAAAACCAAGTTAATTTAAGATAAGGACTGGTTAAGAATATACCATTTTCAGCCCTAGTCTTTAACAACACAACAGCCTTTCAAATTCTTCTTGGAATCTGTCAGCCAAGGTCTACCTCCAATGGACACTGTCATTTTGTCAGATTATGCATTGCAGTAAAAGTCAAGATGGTGGTGCAATATGTAAGTTTGGAGGTGATATGAAGCAGCACCGTTTTAATTAGAAAACTGACTCTTATGGGCATTTTGCCCATCCTTACTTGAAAAAAATGGTTTTATCAGTGTCTGTGTTTTTCTGTCAGGAAAGAACAAAGTAGAAAGCAAAACAAATCTTCAAAAAAAACCCCCACCTCCCAAAAAACACAACAACACCCAAAACACCCACCCTCGCTTCTACTAAATATGCTTCTTTTAAAACTGTGTTCTAATGATCTTTCCATGAAGAAAATAATCCATTTTCAACTAAAACTACCTGCAGCTATGAGGAAGGGTGGGTTGGGGGGAAATCATGAAACTGGAAACATTTTTTGAAAGGGCTGCAGACTCATTTAATTAACAGTAAACAGATAACATATTTATGCAGAAGTCAAAATATTTTGGAAGCTGATAATCCTGTAAGCCTTAACACGGCAGAAAAACAAGTAATAAATGCAAAGTGTTACTGTTCCACATGCCTGCCTGATCAATGGTTTTCACATATTGATCTATAAATGGAGTTGACAGCCTGTGTTGGCTGCACATTTTCCAAGCAGCTCTATTTTTGTACAAACCCAATACGGGCAATTACCTTTGTTTGAGATGCCAACTCTTATCAATTCAATGTGATTTAGTGTCATTTTAATTAAATATCAGGATATACTTCAGGACAATCTCCACATAGAAAGCCTCAAACTTGACTTTAAGCTTGATGTGAAGTAAACACATACCACAGCCTCACCATTCCTGATGGGGCTCAAAAGCCTCTGCTCAACAGAAAGGCCTTTCGTTTCATGAATGTCATTTCTCACTTTGACTAGCTGAAACTTTGGGCAAGTAGTCATGTGGGAGGAAGGGCAGGGCAGGAGCAGGCACCAAACAAAAAGAAATTGCTTCCTGCCCTGCCCTTCCTCCCGGAGACAAGTAAAACGTCTGCTTCATCTAATCAAGAAGAACTCTAATCCATCAACCTCTTGGATTGAGTAAATCTAATTTTTAATTTATGCACCAGTGAACAAAGATGTTTCATAGTTTGGATTTTCATTAAATGAAACAGAATACACCTCTCTGAGCTTTAAGAGTTGGAAACAGTGAATACTTGTGTATTAACTCCAGAAGAGCTTGTTTTACACGGTCTAGGTCCAGTTGTAAGATTTGTAACTGTTCAGAAGTATTAAGATCACATCTTTTGTTACAGCCTTAGCAGAATAGTGGGGCGTTCCCACTGCAAACATAGCAAAGATATATCAGGCCTATGTATCTTCTCATTCCAAGTTGCTGTCTCACTATCACCAGACTTATACAAAGCTAACCTCACATGTGTCATACTCTATATATTTTGTTTACTGTATAATGCAGAAAATAAACTGATCATCATTAGAATAACAGCCCCAGGTATGCACTGAAGTTCTACTGTGTCAAATGACCCTGATAGATCATGGCTGTTTGAAAAGAGCTTCTATGTATGTTTTACTTGTTCCCACAGGATTTGTAAAAAAAAAACCTTTTAAAAAACAACTTGTATGAATGGCAGCAGCTTTTCAAAGGTAAGACAAAGTCAATGAATTGGCAAAGGAAATCTGGCCCACAGTCAAAAGTTCCAGTACAGTCAGCTTAGTACAGTGCAGACAATTGCCGAAAAAACTGAAGAGAGGGGTATTAAGGAAATTGTGGTTGATGAATCTCTTGACTTTAAAATGGCTGATTAATTAATCAATTAAGTCGGTATGAATTTGCATAGGAATAAAACAATCATTCAGAAGATAAAGCATTATCTCTAAATTTTTAGATGATGGCACAGCCAGTGCTATAAGAGAGACAGAAACATGAAAACCTCTTCTAGATGGCATCTGCCACCCACAGTTTCTGTAAGCATATGTATTCAAATTAAAAAAACTTCACCCCTTATTTATCGGGGCAACCTTTTCCTCAATCGCTAAGGATTCAGTCAGCAGCCCTAAAAATAATTCAGAATTCTGTATGAACCAGGGGGATTTGTTGAATACAGTTCTGGGTTTAAATCCTACCTCAGTTATAGATAATAGTAGTTGGTCTTTAGCAAGACTTTTCTTTCAGTTCATCATGTGTAGAGTTTAGGGATGCTTCCAAAGTTCTTGTTGTCCAGATTTCTCTCCAGGGTTTGGTATTCCAAATGACCTGGTCATTTTTTCCAAAGTGGAACCAATTCATCAAGAATTCTCGATGACCCCACTTGTGATTAAAATACTTTATCCAAACTACTGTGAATGCACAGTTTGCTGCAGCATTTAATCCCTTCACATCATTTAGTCATTTGCATCGCTTCACCTTCTGCAGTAATGATCTTCACATGCACATTAAAAAGGCAACTGGTGCTTGCATGCACAGTTATATCAAGGTTGTTTTGTGTGTTTAATCAACATACAGGAGCAAATGCATGCATTAAGAAACCATCTCACAGAACCTGATGCAATGAAATGTATGATCCCAAGATTGCTTTTCTATAGTGTCTTATCACTGTGTACTTTGCATATCAGTAACACAGAAGAAGAGAGAGTGAGAATGAAAGATGCTGCACACTGTGCATGCTCCAATTCCAGAATCAATTTCAGAAATTCTGCTAGCAGAAGTAGAATCAGGAGGAGTGGAACACAGAACAGAAGGAATTCTGCCACAATAAAGGAATAGAACGAGGGAAGATCCACTAATTCCCAGCAGCATTATATTAATATTCTGGTTTTTATTCATTAAAGACTTGAAGCATTTTATATATACATGATTAATAATATTAAAATATATTTACTGAATGAGATAATTCTCATTACATATGTGCAACTGATCATTTTATCTGTTCTTTCTTTCTTTCTTTTTGCATGCAGATTTGTAGAATCTGTTCTTTAGAACACTGACAAGCAAGTTCTGCTAAAAACAGTTGGAGAAAGGTCCAGGTATTCCTCCATAAAGCTGGATTTACAATAAATGCCAGGTGTCTTTGCTTCATTCTCTGCTTTGTTGAACTTTGATTCACCCTGCATTTTGATGTAAAATTTTTGCATTTTGCCATATGTATAAAAAAGAAAGAAAACATACTTATCAGATCACATTGATTGCAATACAAATTGTGTTGCTTAGTTAGAAATGGGATCAACTTTTCCAAAACTACCAGAGAGGGAAAGGTCGTCCATAAAAATCCATTACAAATCCTACTTTGCTACTCTGATATGTCGACATTCAATCAATGCTGACTTTTATGTAAATCCTTCCTGTTCAAATTTCTACCATTTATTCAGCATGTATTTTGAAATGTTTGTATTTTTTCTTAAGACATTGGCCTTTCCTGTTTGCCTTTCACCAGCCACTTAGGAGGCGTGCTCAAGCAAATATGCCAACATACTTTTCATTCTGTCAGTATCTAGTCAAAAACTCGGCATGGCAAAGAGAGAAAGAGAGAGGGGGAGAGAGATGAAAATACTAGAATGATCGAGGAAATTAGAAGCATGGCAAGCTTTCAATCTATTATATCAGAGCCAAGTTTGCATGGTGAAATGACATACCCTGTGTCTCTATAATTAGATGCTAAGAAAATACAACTTTTCAGCTCCCTACAAAACAACACAAATTGCAACTGCTAGGCTTATGGAAAGCAAGCAGCAAATATTTATGTCTGGTGCAACTTTTTTTTTTTTTTTAAAAAAAATTGGAATCCTTTTCGGTCTACCATACCCACTTACTCTCTTCCCCCCATCCCCCCTCAAATGAAAAGTTATGTAACAAGGTAATACCAACAATGAGAAACTGCATGATAAAATCCTGCCCAAAAGTGAAAAATGCTAATTTTGTCTCATTTAGCAGCTGGATACAGAAATGCTCATTAGTTTTAAGAGGGTTAATCCTTTTAACTTTTGCATATTGATATGCCAATTATGCCTAATTGTACAAGAGGCATCAGTCAAGGTAATAGTGCATAAACACATGAAAGTTATTAAGTACATCCCAACATGTAATAAAGTAGGTGTTAATTGGTAGCTGAGTTCTGCAGGCTATTGAGGTGGATAATTCATTGAGAGATGGATCACTTGTAATTTCTCTACATAATTCCTTTTGCAGTCTCATGCTGTGATGTTTTCATGCTTGTCAAAAACAACTGCAGCCTAGTGCCTTTTGTTAAACACAGCCAATAAAATATGTTAGGCATCATTAAATATACTTAACTTTTAAACTTTTTCAAAGGTACAGTTCTTACTGATAATAAATTATACTATTTCGAAATAAATTACTGTAAACACTGTTTTAACTTCCTAACCGAAGAACATCTCACTTGTGCGTATTTTTTTAAAGCACTATGTGCAAATGTGTCAGAGGAAAGTGATAGTTTTAAATTGGAGAGTAAGCATAAGGAAATGAATGTTTCATCAGTTACCGGGATGGTATCTAAGGAGTGGGTTTACTTTCTCTCCCCAGTCCTGAAACATAATGCTACTTTCTTTGAACTTAAACATTCACTTCAGCCAACCGAGAGGAGAATAATTAAAAGCATGTATTTGCAGAACTGCACTGATGAAACAGCTGTGGTTAATTTTGCATTTGTGCAGGGGGCAAAAAATAGCAGGGGGGAAAAAACCCACAACTACAGCAAGCTGATTCCATTTACAATCTCAGTTAAGGAACTGAATATTTCATATGGTTTCACAGTATTGGCAGAACAGCCAATTAATAGATCTCATGGCTTTGAAGAGAGTATGAGAGGAGCAAGTATCATTTTTTGGTCTGTCACTTGTTTGCTGTGAGTCACAAAACTGAGCAGGAGTACAAAATGAGTGCCTAGCATTGCATAAATTATTTTGCAACATCATATGGCCTCAGCTGCAAGTTGCAGCCATTATGGAGTGAAATTAACCAAAGGAGGCTCATATCAATCAGCTTGTTTAGTACCACAGGATGAGTACAGGGGAAAGGACATGATTGACAACAGAGTTCACCTCTGAAGTATTAGTGTTTAGATCTTTCCAAAACAAATTTGACCCTCACTTTCTGCTTCCTGCTGTTTAAATTTCTAACTCCCATTTTTAACTATTGATAATTTTCTCAGTAAGAGTTTTTTGTTTTTTTAAATAGAATTCATTAATAAGCTTTACATACTAGGAAGAGCTTTTGTCCTGCTTTGCCCAAAGCAGAAATCCATAGGATGTTGGGCAGACACATCCTAAGATCCCAATACCAAAGGAATAGCCATGGCAGTGTGGAGCCAATGTGTTGCCCATAGGTGCCCCTCTGGGGAACCCTGTTGCAGATATTTTCCTATGTACTAAAAAAATGACACAAATTCAACAAACTAGGGTTAATTCACACTACCATTTTATACTGATAAAAAGCTGAGCACGTGAGTAATTTTTCAAGGTCAGTACTGTCTATTCTGACTAGCAGCATCTCTCCAGGGTCTCAGGCAGAGGTTTTTCATAGCGACTACCTACTTCTTTATCTGGATATGCCAGAGATTGAACCTAGGACCTCCTGCGCATGAAGCAGAGCCTCTGCCAATAAACCACTGAGTCCCTCCATTCAAAATGACTTCAGAAATATAATAATCAGACCATTCAGCACTTCAACATCTTTCCAAATTGTCAAGTACACCACACCCTAAAGAAAACTCTTGTGGCCCTTTCTTACATGCCCAGAGAAATGCTGATCAGTACATTGAGGTCAGGAAGCAATTTTTCTCCAGGCCAGTTCCTGGAAGGTTTTTGTCATCTTCTGGGCATGGAACAGTGGTCACTGGGGGTGGGGGTGGGGAGGTATTTGTGAATTTCCTGCATTGTGCAGGGGATTGGACTAGATGACCCTGGAGGTCCCTTCCAACTCTATGATTCTATACTCTGGGAATTGACCAAGAAGGTGCTCGGCAGAGAAATCAGCATATGTTAGACCAGAGAGCATGTGTAATTAGCAAAATGTCACAATGGTCACTAGCATAGAAAACAGTAAGAGAAGATTAGACACATCTGCAGAGGATAAGATTATCAATGTTCTCAGGGTGAAAGGGTGACTATAAATAAATAAGCAAATACATAAAATAAAATACTGAAGAAAAATGAAATCTCTGTATTAAGAGGAAACATGAACTTCTGAATGTCTGATGCTAGAGCAGGGGTGGACAAACTGTAGCTTGGGAGCTGCATGTGGCTCTTTCACACGTATTGTGCGACTCCCGGCAGGGCGGCTGGGGAAGCTAAATATCATTAGCAAACAAATATCATTGGACAAATAAATATCATTATCAATTTCTGCTTTTATCGCTTTTGTTATTATTTTTGGCAGTCTCGTTTAATGTTAATAAAAAGCAAATCTGCATAATTCCCAGTAAAAACATGTAGTATTTCTTCATGTCTTGTGGCTCCCAAACATCTGATGTTTATTCTATGTGGCTCTTACATTAAGCAAGTTTGGCCACCCCTGTGCTAGAGTAACTACTCCTGACTAGGCCATGGAAGTAGAGCATGTGGCTATTGTTTATTTAAGAACCTTTTGCATCTAATACTAGCATTGAGATGGACAGCCCTTGTAGAACAGTACTTACAAATTCAGCGACTTTCAGATTAAGACAGTACCATGGGTTTGATTTGGCTATGTCTGTCATTGGGACTGTTAGTACTTTTGATCCTTATCTGAACAACACCTGAGCTTTCCTGGGAACAGTGCAGTTTTTCAGCATTGGTATCAGAATATTTCAACCCCTGCATGACTAATATAGCAATATGAAAACTAGTTGGTAATATTAAATACACTGTGCATCAATCCAGGCTTTATTCCAGTTTAGTCAACAAACACACACACACGAGAAACAGGCTGAATATCCTTAAATATCAGGGTATCTATAATCAGAATCAACATCTAGGGCATCTTATTGCTCACTATCCCATCCAAGCTGTCTTGGATGAGTGCCGTTTACGTAAAATATTATTCTTATCTCAAAAGCCATTCTTCTGTTGTGTAATCTTTCAGTAACCTTTCTGGTACATCCAGCTGGCAAGCAATACAGTTTGCCTTTAGCCTGCCCACTGGAGACAGATATCTCAAGTTTTCTCATGGACTACAAGTAAAGTGTTTGGCCTCAGTTGATTGTGCCAGAAAAATCAGCAGAGGAAATGAGATGCAAGTCTGTTTTTCACAATGAGTGTTTAAGGTGTACTGCTGTGCACACCTACTAAAAACATACTGTGAAAATGAACAATACCATACTATAGTTAGAGGGTTTGTCTTGGTTGAATCGAATCAACTTCAGGCATGAAGTCCACATGGGTGATCTTGGGCAAGAGATTGCCTCTTAGCCTTACAGATCTGAGATTACAGGGCTGTTGAAAGATGGAGAGGGGCAATACATGTTACTCTGAGCTCCTTGAAGGAAGGGTGAGATAACAAATGTAATAAATGAAATAACAAATAAATGTTAATAAAGTGTAACATACAATTAAATGTGCTGGAAGACTGACTATGGTTCTCTGCAGTATATAATCTGTGTAGTGGCATATCGTCTCCCAAAGAAGCTCAAGAAATCTTCCTCAAAGCCATTCATTTGTCTGTCTTGTTCCCAACCAATTTTCTCCTTATCTCTAACTTGGGGTCATTTGGACATCAATTGTGGTGCTCAAGTCTGTATCTAGTGATTTTAGCACCTCATATACACATGAGGAAATTAAAGAAACGGTTTACCCATGAAAATGGCTGAAGTTATCACAGAGGCAAAAATGCTAGGTTTAAAAAACAAAAAAAGAATTGCGATGTGATCAGTTTGAAATTTTTAATGTGGAGACCATTTCAGATAAATACTTGAAAATGAGATGGTAAAGACAGTCTATGTAAACATTAATACCTCATACATAAATGTATGAATCATACCCCTAGAAGTGAAACTTGATTCATATTTTCGTCTACTGTAAGGATGTAACACATTACAGCTACATAAACCATGTTCCCTCAGCCTGTTTGGTATTTTTAAAATGCTGAGGCCACTCATCTAGTCTCAGACTCATAAACATTTCATTGCTTCAGCTGTTTTACTTATTTTGCAGGAATATTTTTCTTACTTGGGACCCTGGGCTATTATTAAATCTGTCAGATCGCATAACCATAGGGTTGTCAGGCCCGATTTGTACTTAGGTGGGAAATCTAGAAGGGAAGTCTAAGAGCTAATGGAAGTAGAGACATTGTGCTGAGAAGTATGCCGTCTTCTGGACGAGACTCAAAGCAAAATTTCCCAGATATCTGTCAATAAAGTTGTGTCATCACCGGCTGTTTAAAATATGATTATGTACATAAGATGGAAATGTATAGTACAGTATCTGGTGGAAGAAACTCATCCTGAGCTCCTCTGATCAATTTCAATGTCTGAAATGGCTCTTATTATTGCTGATTTACTACTGTTGCCCTTCCCATAGATAAATATTTACCCATTTTCTTATGATTACTTTTAAAAAGGCCCAATATTATGATAGCTAGAGTGCATGCAGAGAAAGAATTTGAACATGACAATGACTTCTGTAAATGTAGTTCCACACCACGCTGTGTGTTCTCCATATGAAATCACATTGCAATGTGCAGTGAAGGGGTAATCCCCTAGTATACGGGGGCAGAAACAGGTTTTGTTCCCATTCAAATAATGTCCCCACAACATTTTGATGCCTGAGGCAGAAAATAAAATTTGAAAACAGCACCTCCTCGGGGTGGTAAAAATAATAAGACAAATAATTGATAAAATGCTACCCTGTAATGAATAAGTGTTCCCTCTAAGCTGAGCTAGTGTGCACTAGCTCAGTTTTTTTAGCCTCCGCCTTACACATTTTTGTATTAGCTCAGGAAGGATGGGTCCAGAGCAAATTAATTTATGCAGTAGCCAAATCGCTCACCCACAACTTTAATGCCAGTAGCTCACAAAGTAGAATTTCTGCTCACAAGACTCCATAGGTTAGAGGGAGCATTGGTAATGATGCCTCAAGATCTGCAGCCTGAAGTAGGTAATTTCACCTTTCTTTTTTGGCAAAATTAGTCCTGACACTGGTAAATCCAGCTATGAAGAAGGATAGTACAGGATGCTCCATAGTTTTTTTTCTGAGTTGTTTAGTGATGTGTTCAGTGCATCATAGTGCATATTCTTAGCTCAGTCCCCAATATGGGAGGGAGGAATAGAAGAAACAAGTAAAAAATAGCACTGGAGCAGATCTGGAATCTCTTTGCACAGGTGGTGTATTTTATTTGCACAGATTTTGAGAGGCCTTGTCCATACTTAACATTCAGGTGCCTGGTTCATAAACTGACAATCTACTTCTGTTTTTAAGAAATAATTGTAATTCCATCCCTAAACACAGGAAATCATTTAGAGCATTGGGATGGGGTGTCATCCATATGAGGATGACATCCAACTCTGTATTTCATCATTCAAGCTTCCAGATGCTTCTGTCTTGGATGGTCAAGTGGCTAAAGCTGATCAGGAAGGCTGTTGCTTTAAAGGAACTGAATTCACTTGTCCTCAGTGGAGTGCAGTAGGCGTTTGCACAGTGGGTTAACAGCTTGGGGGTGCTCATAGATCCAGCCATGCTATTTGAAAAGTAGGCTGGAACAGTGGCCAGGAGTGCCTTTATCAGCTGCATCTGGTTCACCAACTCTCCTTTGTTAGACTCAGCTGATCTGGCCACACTGATCCATACTTTTGTAACCCCATGGCTAAATTACTGTAATACCTATATTGGGCTGCCCTTGAAGACAGCCTGGAAACTGTAGCTGGTCCAGAATGCAGCAGCTGAAATATTTTCAAGGGCAAGTCAAAGGGAACATGCATTGCCCATTTCAAACAGCAACATTGGCTGCCAGTTTGTTTATGAGATCAATTCAAGGTACTGGTTACTATAGGGTTGCCAACCCCCCCCCCCGGTTTGCCAGGGGTCCCCCATTTTGGGGGGGCATCCTCTACCCGCCGCCGGCCAGATGGCTGGGGGGGAAGCCCCGCCCCCAACACCCACAGCCACCCCTCTCCCTTCTCTCTTGAGAGAGAGGGGTGGCTGCCTTTAAGTTCATGGAACCCGCGTTTCCTCCCAAGCCCAAGCAAGGAAATGCCAGCTCCATGCACTTAAAAGGGAAACACAGGCTCTTTGCTCTTAAAGGGGAAACGCCGGCTCCGTGTACTTAAAAGGGAAACGCCGGCTCCTTTAAGTGCAGGAAACTGGCGTTTCTGGAGATCAGGTGTGCGGGTGGGCAGAGGGGGGACGTCCCCAACGTGATGTCATCCCGTTGGTGATGCCCCACCCGCTCCAGTCCCCCGCTGGGGGCGGAATATGGACTTGGTAACCCTAGGTTATTATGACCTTTAATGACCTTCATGGCCTGGGTCCCAAAAAGCTCAAGGACTGTCTCCTCCCACATGTTTCCATGCACCAGCTTCAGGCTGCTACCTGTTGGCTGTTCCCCCACTCAGGGTGGCCCACTTGGGATTGACCAGCACTTTTCCATTACAGTTCCTACTCTGTGGAATGGATTCCCTGGACAAGCGAGGGGCACCCCTTTGCTGGGGGTCTTTAGAAAGTGCTTCAAGTCCTGCTTGCTTGCACAGCTTCTGATGGGATATTTATTTATTTAAAACATTTCTATGCCACCTTCCCACCCAACTCAGGGTTCCCAAGGTGGCAAATATTAAAATATTTCAAACATTAAAACAACTTTAAAAATATAAATATATATAAAATATTGAAAACATATAAATAAACATATTTAAAATATAAATATATATATAAAATATGTAAAACATATAGACACATATAAAGTTAGTGAGGGAACACTGAACAAACCCAAAAATTCTTCACCCACTGGTGGAAGACAATGATACTGGAAGACAGACAAATCTCTTTGAGGAAGAAGTCTCAGCCCCATGACTAGGAAGGTCCCGTCTAACATCAGATGGTGGGGCATCCAAAATATGGCATATTTAGAAGTAGTAGCTCCAAGCCATATGTAGATGTATATAAATGCAGTGGCTTCAAGCCCTGAGAAGTAAGTAGATGTAATGGCTCAAAAGCCTAAGAAGTAGTTAGACCTGGTGGGTTGAAGCCCTGAGGAGTAAGTAGGCATGGTAGCTCGTAGCCCTAAGAAGGGAGTAGATGTGCTGGGTTGAAAGTCCTGAGAAGGGAGTCGACATGGTGGGTCAAAAGCCCCTAGAAGTGGTCAGACATGGTGGCTCAAAGCCCTGTGAAGGAAGTAAACATGGTGGCTTGAAAGCTGACACCCCTGACACCCAACCCCCAAAGCATGACCATCCCCACCCAGGTCTGAAACATGTAGCCAATACCCAAAAGAAAGATGGAAAGGCGGGCACCCCCAGACTTTTGACAGGGGCTCCCCAAAGTACCCCCATGGTTGCAGAGAGCATGTAATAAATGTGGGTACTCAGTTGAGGCACCCACTAGCTAGTAGAGGCACAACCAGACAGGCGCAGAGCAATGCTCCCTTTAAGCTGTGGAGTCTTGTGAGCAAAAATTCTACTTTGTGAGCTACTGCTATTACAGTTGTGAGTGAGCAATTTGGCTACTGGATAAATTAGTTTGTTCTGGAGCCATCCTTCCTGAGCTAAGAGAAAAATGTGTCAGCCGGAGACTAAAAAACTGTGAGCTAGCACACACTAACTCAACTTCGAGGGAACACTGGTGCAGAGCACAACCACTGATGGGGGTGTTTTATTGAAGTCTGCACCTGGGTTTGGAGTGTACCCATCCATTGCGGCAAATACTTCTACTCCGCGGATAAGTGGAAACATATGTTAAACTGGCAGGGCCACCCCTCAAGTCTAAAAAGACAGGTTAGGAGGGACACTAAGGCAGACCAGGTATCCCCAGAGTTTCAATAGGGGCTCCCAAAAAGTACCCACATAGCAGCTGGGAGGGTATAATGAATGTGGGAATCCACTAGCTAGGGCAGAAACAGGCAGGTGCAGAACACAACCACCGATAGGGGTGTTTTATTCAACTCTGCACCTGGGTCTGAAGCACACCCATCTGCTCAAAGCCCAGACTATTGATGGGGGCTCCCCAAAGTACCCCCACAGCAGGAGGGAGGGTATATAGGTACCCTGGGGAAGGTGTGGAAATGTTTCCACAGGTTGCAATGGAAACAGGGCCTCATAATTTGAGCAAGTGGGACTAGGCACAGTTGCTTTCTGGCACTGGGCTGGGAGGCACCAGAGGGGGTTGTACTTGGAGCAGCAGGAGCAGGAGGCAGTGGGGCAGCAGGAGTGGAAGGGAGTTGGGACCTGGGATTCCCCCCCCCCCCAAATCTCTGAACCACGGCAGGAAGAGAATTCCTCTCCAAAGAGTTCTGGCAACTGCTGGTACCTGAGTGTTGCTAACATGTCTGTTTCCTCTTGGGAAAACCCCAAGGGCAGAGCAGGGGAAGAAGGCTCCGAGATCCCTGGTGATGCCCTGCTGGGGCAGGACTTCTGGGGGATTTGTTTCATGCCCAGGGACAGGGGCCTCTGGTTCTATGTGGCAGAGGGCTTCTTCCCCCCATGGCAAGCACCCCTTCCACCCAGTTTCACCCTCATGGTGTTCACTGAGCCCCTGTGCTCAGTGTAAGCACAGGAGTAAGATGCCAGTCCAATCACTGGACTGAGACCCCGCCCCAACACCAATGGCAGAGAGCAGATGAGATTACTAGCAGGAGGTGTGGGGGAGAGGGATAGAAAGGCATCCAATAGCTATGCCCATATGCTTGGAGTGAGTGCAGGCACAAGATGCCAATCCGAATCCTGAATCAAGAAACCTTCCAAACCCCGACAGCAAACAGCAGACAAGATCACTTGCAGGAGAGGTTGGGTGATGGATAGAAAGGCACCCAATAGCTAAGTCTCTGTATTCAGTGTGAGCACAGGAAGAGCAGACCCAGATCCCTGGTTCTAGAGACTCCCAAACCTCCATGGTAGAGAGATCAGTAGCGGGGGAGGGGGGTAGAAAAGCACCTAATATCTAAGTCCCTGTGCTCAGCATAAGGTCAGGAAGAGCAAATCCAGATCCCTGGTTCCAAAAAACTCTGAACCCCACACAGCAGAGAGCAGAACAGATCACTAGCAGGAAAGGTGGGGGTGAGGGTAGGCATAATAGGTAAGCCCCTGTGCTGAGAGTCAGAGCCCAGAGTCCACCACTGCACCCTAATCCCAAATGCCAGCAACAGACAGCAGATCAAGCAAACAGAAAGCAAAGCAATGAATCAGCTCTGGTAGCTCAATGCCTCTCTTTTGCTTCACCAGCCAACAAAGGAGGGGGAGGGAGGGGAGCTCACTCAATATATAGCCTTCTGAGCCCATAACTCTGTTACTGGTAGCCAGGAGTGCATGTTAAGCTTTGGAAGGCTCCTGTTGGTATCTCCAAGGCTTGAGAATTTCACCCCCACTGTTGCCTTGGAGATTTGTAATCAGTTTAATTAATCGGCACCAGTCTGTCTCCGCTCATGAACCTCCACAAACTGCACTAAAAGTTTGTGCAAATTTGTGACAGTAGAGCTTTTATGGACACCACTTCATGGACCACAAACTGCCCAAAATTCGTAACAGTCTTTAGTTTGTGAGCCAGTTCATGTCCAAGCGTAATACAAAGACACAGTAGGTAAATCAGATCAGACACCCAACTAAATTTTCTTTCCTAGTGCTGCCGATGCTGCCAGATCACCTGTGAGCAAATGAAATTATGGGAGATTCTCCTTCAGTAAGATAGTCGCAGAAGTTTGGGGGATCAGAAGAAAGCTGTGCGAATCAGAGATTTGGTATGGATGCATAATCGCTGACGGAGGTGATGAAGAATATTTAAGGAGAATGGCAGAAAGACAGTTGGAAAGGAGAATTGTGAGAGAAATAAACATTGTAGGAGAAAAAGAACAACCATCCATTCGTCAGGAACTTGGAACTCGGCAGTTCTAGTTAGGGATACTAAAGGCAGGAGCATTCCCACCCCACCCCCAATTTTTCTTCATAAACATTCCAGAGCGATGTTCCCTCTATTGAATGTTTGATGCATTATCATCTTGGGAAATCTCTTCCAGTCCTAATATTGCTGATATGGGTCCGCAACTGATTTCTAGTGCAAACACACTAGGCACATTTTTCATCCTTAATGACAAGTCCACAGGATACTATCTTTACTAGCTGTCCCACTGTTTATTATCCATGTTGCCGCTGCACTTCAGCAGTGGGCTATCCCACAAAAATCTGCTAATGCAATCTTGTCAAGAGGCAATAGCTTTTTCTTTTCCACCCCTCACTTCTATTGTTATTTAGTTATTTCTCTTCCATCCCCTTTGTCTTATAAAACTGTTTGCCAACAAGGTTACATCAGGCATATGCCGGAGGTTGCCTTAAATTTTATAGCAGAGACCAACTGAGTCTTAGGGAAAAAACTGTGTGAAAGGAATCCTCGGTTTTATGCACCAGATAGACACAAAGATGCCAGTACTGAAGCATTTTTTCACATCATGCATCTATGCCTTTTTTGGGAACCCTTTGAACAGGTTGCTTATAAATCCTCTACTATATTTAACATTTCCGTGTTTTGTCTGTCTCTTTTTGACCTCCCCATCATGCATCTAACCACAGGTTGCACAGAAAGTGTTACCATTCGGTTCAGTTTCCTTACCTACACATTGTCACATCTGCTTGTCTTCTCCATTGAATTTATGTTAGGCTGCAACTTTTAAAAAGAAAACACAAACAGGTGTATACCTGAAGACTTTGCATTTCTGGTAGCCCGAAGCAACAAAGAGCAAGCAAAGAGGAAAGCTCAATAGAACTGCTTCCTGTTCAGAGGAGTTAAGCACCTCCACATCAAGTCATGTCCAATCATTTGTGTTTTTTTTCTGGGAAGAAGTTATTGCTCATATCTATTTTGTATTAGAGTGTTCATTGATTTGTGAGGATGCTTATGTACTTTTAAACTATCTGCCTGTCTCTTGGAGGCTAAATGGGGATCAGTGAAAATCACCCCTCTGTGCCCTTACTGTAGCTAACTCGGCTCCTCTGCCTATGGAGCCAACCAGCAGCTGGGGGGGCTGTCTTGGAGGGGGGCTTTTTTTGGAGGCAGCACCAGTGATGAAGGCATGCCTGTGTGGTGTCAGGGAGTAGAGGAGCCAGGGGGTACATAAATGCCAGCCCCGACCAGCTGCTTCCTATTCTGCCTTGTACTCGGCCCATCCTCCCACCCTGTATGCAGTGTAGACTTGTGTGATCACTGGTTTTCGGGGCCGGGTAGGAATTTTTTTGCTTGTGGTGTGATTGGCCAGGCATCGGGGGTGTTTTCTGCCTACCCTACACTGCTTGCAGTGGCATAGGTTTGTTGTTGGAGGGGTTGGTGCCATGAAATAGGTCTGGTCACTTAAGTGGGGGTGGCAAGTTGATGCAAAAAGAGAAAGAGTGGATACAGTGAGCACCAGGGAACATCTACCCTGCTTGGAGGGGAAAGGGTCTGTCAGGATCTGCTCATGTGATGATGTGACGCTAATATTTTTTTTAAGAATCAAAATTATACAAAAAGTGAACAATATAGTAGAAAATATACAGAATAATAGAAAATGTGACGGTGGTCTATTATTTCTATTATTCTGTATATTTTCTACCGTATTGTTCACTTTTTGTATAATTTTGATTCTTAAAGAAATTTATTAACGTCACATCGTCACAGTTCCTTTTGGTTTTCGATTGTCCTATGACTGTGCCAATCAACTTGATATTAGGATCTGCTCATGGACTTCATGGCCCAGGGTTGGAAATGATGGACTGCCTTCACAGCTGCTCTGGCAGGCTTCTCTCTCATGAGCTACTGGGCTTGGGGAGTTGGGGCATTACAGGGTGGCTTCCACTTAGCCGGGTGGGCCAGTTCAATGGCATGGGTGTCTTGCTCAACAGGAGGCAAGGAGGTTGTCCAGGGAACTGACAGTGGCCCTTAGTTAATCCCAACTCTGGTGTCTGCCTCTTTATTCTGACTGGTGGGGTAAAAGACTTGTATTACAATATTGGAAAGATAAATGCCCATCTCCTGTGATTCAATTGATTGAGGGCCTTAGAACTCTATCGATATTTGAATGTATGGCATATGGATGGCAATTGTGTAGGGATGTATTTTTAGATATCTGGAAACCTATTATAAAAACGTACGTGTAGATCTGCCACCACTGTTGTTTTATTTTTATCTCTATTTTATGTGTACCTTCCCCCCTTTTTAATTGCTAAAATTAAAATTATTTTTTAAAGCTCTGCCTACCAACCATATGTTGTGGTCTACCTGATCCCTGAATGGGATGTGTGGGCCTGTAAACTTTTGTTTCTGGGGGGAGGGGTATTTAATGTTTTAAAAACCGTGCTTCATTCTTTCATGGGTTATTAAAAAAACTAATTTGGGGTAATTCTTCTAGTATTAGTGATATGTTTAATTTGCTATATCTTTGTTTTAGCTGTTGGTTTTGGATGTCTCTATCTAGCAAAATATATTCCTTTATATGAAGTATTATAGTTTTTTACTTCCCAGAGTTGTGAATGGACTGGCATTGCTTTAGTTTCCCTCACTATGTTAAAGCATAAATCAAAGGATCCCCTTTTTTCTAAGTTCCAGTGGAATTTACGGCAAGCAGAATCTTCCCTGCCCATATCAAATGAATGTTTGTGTACCATTCATACTTCTCTTCTTTTAGAAATCAGCTCAGCTCTTTTTTAAGCACCAAGGAATATTAATTGATCAATGTGACTTAACTTTATTTTAACCAACAATTGCAGATTCTGTTCATTCTTCACCTTTCCTCTCACTTCCGATTGGAAGCATTCACTTCTTTCAAATCCCATGGATACACGACAGAATAATAAGGGGGTCTGTGTCCGACCAATTAGACCACTGAAGAAACTTCACCAACTAACTGAACAACTGAACAACTAACAAAAGAATGGTCAGCTAAAATGCATATCAATACTATTACAAATCACAAAAGGGACACTTGACATTAGGCATTGAGAGAACACACCCTGCAGAGAACCTAAAAGACATCTTATGTCACAATGAAAAAAATGAAGACCATAATAAAAATCATAAAAAGGAAACGAGAAAAACTAGCCAGTAGTAATTCAGTAGAAATATGCTTCCACTGGAACTTCACGAAACAATAAGAGATCAGTTGTTATTTCTTTGTAAAAGAAAAACTATTTGAAATGCTATGGTTTGAATTAAGCCATCGAACTTGAGACTTTCTTTTCAATCCCTACCAAATATCGGCAATCTCAAGCAGGCCGAAAATAGCTTCTTGAGTTCCTAGTAAACTATAATATATTGGTTGATGTGGTTGTTCAGGCTAGTAGGTCACAATTTCACAGGCTTATGCTAAGTACAAGAATGTGGCAAAAGGCTGATAGGAATCCTAGGGAATGACATCATCAAATATATACATGCACCCTTTTTAGTTTATTTTTTCATATGTTGTGAACCTTTTTATTCCGTCTGACGCTGAGCCGACAGCGTCTTCTGGACGCTGGCTGGGGGCAGCACACTTTTCATTTCCCCAATGTTTGATGCTGGTCTTCAAAGTTTGTGTGTTTGTTTTATAGTATGCAGGTGCATTTTATGCACTATGTGCCATTGTTACACCATTTATGCAGAACTTATTTAAAAGCAGCTGTCAGATATACTGTTTCTATTAATTCTTTTCATGTGGTCAGAATAAAAGACAACTGCAGTTTTGTCTTAACTAGGAAGAACCTATGTCAGAACCTGTCTTCCTTAATTAGGAAGAATCATGTCAGATGAAATGTTGTGTTCATGTAATCCACAAATAACTGTTATTATTGCTTGGAACTGGAAGATGAACAAGCAGATATAACTTGACTATGATGGCTTTGGTGATCTGTACCATTCGGAGGGAGGGAGGGTATGGTCCTAATGCCTGACGTGGTTTTTATGGCTTTAATGGAAAGCCATTTGAATGGCTCAGGGGAGAAAGGAAGTAGGTCAAAGACAATAGTCCAAATGGACATTGATCTATTGGGCTTGTCTATACCTGGAGAACGCTGAGACCAAGTGAATCACAACACACTGCATACCCGAAATATAAACAAAGCAAGGAACTAAGAAAGAAGCCAACAGTACTTCCTCCTTCATGAAGAACATCTGACTTTTGATACATTGATAAGTACTTCAGATTGAATTTGCATCCTGATAATTTTGCCTTTTGATTCATAATAGTTTAATTTACCATAATTTGATTTGCCTTTTAGTATGAATTTGTAAAATTTGCCTTAATTTGTGCAAATTGGTTAATGCCTCTGTTTAGTGTGTCTAATTAATTGAATTCATCAACTGGAAAGAGAAACTGATGTCAATAGGCCTAGAAATACCCAGAAATTTAAAAGGATTTTTTCCCCAATAATCTAGTAATATCCCATGCCATGCAATATGCAGTGGAATCGAATCACACCAATCTTTTTAAAAATTACATTTATTTCATTTTATAATGCCAAACTCGTTATTAATACTGAAGTATATATAGTTGCATTTTTTTAAAAAATTCAAACCTAAGATTGACACGTATGAAGAAAAGACTTCATGAGTTCTTAAAACACCGCTAGAGCTGCCTCTTCCACTCCCTTTCTTTTGTGGTGGATGCAAACAAGGAACCATTCCACTACCCTAATACAAGATTGTTTTTCAAGAGATGGTTCTGCTGTGATACCATATTATGTTCTAGAATGAGAATCCTTTTGCGAAAGCTGACCTCTGCTCTGTGCATGGATACAGAGTTGTTGGTCTGCTGGCTAGTTTTTGCAATGATAGTTGTGTGCATAGGTGACTAAACTAAACCATAAACACAATGCCTACATTAGGCTTCCCAAGTCCCCCCGGGGGTTGGGAAAAACCCCGCCCCAGAGGCCCGTTCCCCGGCGCCGCTGGATCGGTCCCAGGGGAAAACTCCTCCCTGACGTGCATGTCACCTGGAAGTGATGTGCCGGGCGCGCTGGGGGCGGGGCCATGGCTATCCGAGGGAAAACTCTATGGTTTTCCCTTATGGCCATGGCCCCACCCCCAGGGTGCCTGGCGTCATCACGTCACTTCCGGGTGACATGCATGTGGTGTGCCAGACGCCGGCCGGGAGCCCCCTGCTCCCGGCGAAGATCGACTTGGCAACCCTAGCCTACATAGAGCAAGCATGTTACCCCAACTGGACCCAAAGAAGGGGAAATTAGCTTTAAAAGGGTTCCAGAAAGGAATTATAGAGATCTTTGGTCTAGGTATACCAGAATGGATCTTGGTAGGGGTACCCCACAGTAAAATTATGAAGAAAGAGAATGAGAGAATGTGATTTTAAATGCAAACAAATAGCTTTATTGTATACAAAATAAAATAAAGTAAAATAGTAAACAGCCTACACCTGAAATCCTGGGGTTGAGGCCTGGAGAGATCCAAGGAGCAGAGCAAAAAGCCAGCTAAGCAAGGAGAAAAAGCCTGCAACACAGTTGCAGGAGTGTTCAGGTAGTGGGAAACCTGGCACACTTTTCACTGACCTGGGATGGTCTTTTTATTGGGAAAGGTCCCATAGCTGGAAACAGGAACCTACTTTCCCAGGAACCTGATTGGTCCAAAATGTGAAGTCTTGAATCTCACTGGCTGGTTTAAAGTTAACTGCTGTCAAACTTTTGTTGGGGAAATGTGGAGAGAATGATTAGGCTGTTGTGAGCCAAATCTGCATGGGCACAAAGAGCCTAGGTGAGGCAACATGATTAACACACTTTAATTAAGTTGAAGGGAGCCAGATCTGCACTGACACAAAAGTTTGGGTGAGTAAAGATAGCTCCTGAAGCAGGATGGAGCATGAATTAGTGTCCTTCTTGATTGAGCAATAAAAGGAAAAAGATGAACCAGGCACTGGTTAATGAAATAGCAACTTCCTTGGGCTGGGCAGAACTCTGGGATATGCCAGGATATTCCAGTGTTGAAAAGTCTTTTGTTATTAAGAATGATATGGAGCAGAGGTCCATCAGTGGCTATTAGCCACAAGGTATAGATAGGGGCTCTGGGGCACGTGATGCTCTGTCTTCTTGGTGCTTAGGGGGGTCAACAGTGGGAGGGCTTCTAATGTCCTGGCCCCACTGGTGGACCTCCTGATGGCACTGGTATTTCTGGCCACTGTGTGACACAGAGTGTTGGACGGGATGGGCCTTTGGCCTGATCCAACATTGGCGTCTCTTATGTTCTTATGTTATTTTGAGAACCCTGAGCTGGGGGAGATTGCACTTAATCAGTTTGTGATGCCAGCCCATCCTACCTCCTTCCTGGAGTTTCATGGCTGTATCCAGGTGCCTTTATGAGACTTCAGGTTTCAGGTCCCCTGGCACTTAGGCTCTCAAAGGGGGTGCCTACTAAAACAACCAAGTCCCAAATAAGATGGGGATTCCTCTAACCAAGGGGGTCTCAGCTGGTGGGGTCCTTACAAGTACAGGTCTGGTGGGTTCACATCCAGGCAAGAATGTATCTGTACTGGACTCAGTGACAGTGCCATGTGGATGCAGTGCACCTTCCCTTCTACCTTGTGATACAGTTAGGAATGGAATGAATAGTTAATGCCCTTTTTTCTCTCGGTTCTTATCCATGTGTAATTAATTGTGTGCAACTCCTAGTTGAACTTGACTATACATTAATCAGAATCAATGAGTTGAGAGACTGTCTATGGGGGTTTTTTTATCTAGCGTAACTTCTCACCATTCCAATTTGGAAGGGATTCTGAAAAGACCTCTTTGCTTAAAATCATATTCCAGTTCTGTGTCATATCATTCCATGTCAATGACATATCTAGCAGAGATTCCCAGTTACCCCCCCCCCATTTGCAGATTGTGGGCAAACTTTTTTCAACCCCCAAAAAGTTGTTTCCCCCCTCCTCAGTGCTTTGAAATCAGATCAAAAATGTTATATGTATGCAGTTTTCTCTGTCTCCATCCTTCACACATCCTCATGAATCATCTTTGATTTATGTTAATCTGTTTTTAAGAACAGAGTTTTCTATCCTGGTTGGGTGGAGGAACCTGAATGGGATGGCATTCTTTTCTAGCCTTTCCCATTTTACCTGGCTGCCTCATTGGACCTGGATCACTCAGTATCTGGAATGACATTTGGGGGTTGTTAAAAGAGTTTGGAAAATGAATTTAACCAATACAATTTAACCAATTAAAAAAAAAAGGGCTGTGATGTCAGTTAACATGGTTCCATGCATTTTCATGCAGTCTACAGGCTCAGTTTATTTAATGGATGAAAATAATTGTCTGCCTTTGATACACACACACAATTATTTTTATGTTACATGGCAATACACTGGAAATAGTTTAAACAAGTGTGGACCCACAAGAAACTTGCGGGATGGTTATCCCATTCCTCACACCTTTGCATCCTCCCCTCTCCCCCTACCTGTCTCACACTCCTTCTCCCTTCTGTCTCCCCTTTTCTTACTTTCTGTCTCTCCTCCATGCATGTTACTTCCTCTCTCTTTCTGATCCATTATCATTCTCTTTGTTTTTCTGCCCCCACCCCATCACTCTCTCTTTCTGCCCCATTACTCTCCCAGCCTTCTGCCTGCTTCCTCTCTTACCCTGCACAGCAGCAGCAGTGGTGGTGGTGGTACTTCCGGCCACACACCTGTTTCCTCTTCCCCCACAGCAGCAGTGGCAGTGCTTTGGGAATCACAATAGATCTCCCAGCTACAGAGATCGATTTACCTTAGGGCTGCTGGTTCTGGGTTGGGAAATTCCCGGAGATTTCAGGGTGGAGCCTTGGGACAGTGAGGCTTGGGGAGGCAAGCAGCCTCAGCAGGGTATAATGCCATAGACTCAACCCTCCAAAGCAGCCATTTTATCCAGGGGAACTGATCTCTGTCACCTGGAGAGCAGTTATAATTCTGGGTGATCTCCAGCCCTCACCTGGAGGCTGGCCAAAATGTTTGCTGTAGTAATTCTGTAGAAAATTTTCTTCTATAATCGCTCTCACACACATAATTGTGATTATAGAAGAAAATTTTCTACAGAATTACTACAGTAAACGTTTTTGCAACTTCTCTTTATTGACTCTTCGTTATTTTTGTCACGGATGTTGTTTTTGGTATTCCACTTCCTCCCATCATCTCTCATTTTTGGCTTCGCTCACCTGGAGGCTGGCAATGGTAGCTCTCATGGAGGAAATGGCTGGTTTGGAGGGTGGAGTCTATGGCATTATACCAGTCAGAAGTTACTCCCCTCCTCAAAACCCACCTTCCCCAGGCTCCACCCCTCAATTGTCCAGGAATTTCCCAACCTGGAGTTGGCAACCGTATTTCCTTCGCACCCAACATCCAACCTAACTTTATCTGCCTCTCTGTTTTCAGCTTTCCATATCCACCGTCCTCCCCCACAGCCTCTACCTAGGAAAATTACAGTCTTTCTCCACAGTGGGGACCAAAGCAGCTTACATTATTCTCTCCTCTTTTTTAGCTGCACAACAACCCTGTGAGGCAGGTTAGGCTGAAAGTATGTGACTGGTCCAAAATCACCCAGTCATCTTCCACTGCAAGATGGGGATCTGGGTCTTGCAGACCCTACTTTGAAGCTCTAACTGCTGCACCACACTGGCTTTCATAGGGTGGCTGCTGTTGAATAGTAGCAAGCAGTCAGAGCCAGGCCTAGTTGAGTCATGCAAATCAGGTGGTATCAAGTCACCCAGAGGGTGCTGCCAGGCCTAGGATTGCCAAACTCCAGGTAGAACATGGAGATACCCCAGAATTAATACTGAACTCTAGGCAGAAGAGATCTGTCTCACTGGAGAAAATGACAGCTTTGGAGGCTGGACTCTGTGGCATTTTATCCAGCTGAGGTCTCTCCCTTCCCCAAACTCAGCCCTCCTTAGACTCCATCACAAAATTTCTAGGAATTCCTCAGCCTGGCACTAGGAACTCTAGTCAGGCCTGGCTTTAAGAATCCCTCCCTGAAAGGCCAAAATAGTCTGGAAAGGGCCCTACCCCCTTCCCCTGTCTTTTACTCACAGAACCAGTTAGAAGCCCCCCCCCAAGTTTTAAGAGGACAGTGGAGCCTGCAGCAAAAGAGGTAGGGATGAGAAGCTCAGATTATTCAGCTTTGCATACTGCAGGAGGTATCCTCCCCAATCCCAGCTCCAGTTCTGCTTTTCCCCCTGCCCCATCTCTCTCTCTCTCTGGCTATCTCTCACTGTCAATGTGGCAGGGCCTGAAGTAGATCCCAAAGTGGCCAATTCAAAAGGTATGGGGGGGAGGATTCAACCCTCCCTGAGTTTTTAAAAAACTTTTCAGATTTTTCTTCAGCCTCGCAGAGTGCCCTAAATCTGTAGAAAAACCTGTTGGGGAGAGTGTGCCCTCTGTTTGCAGAAATAATTATCTGCACACAGAGGGGACTGTTGAGAATTAGATATATAGTTAAGTGAAAAGGATATTGCATTCCTTTTCAAAATATTTTCCTTACAATGAAAACTAGGACATCAGAATTGATTATATGGGTTATTAGGTTTGTGGCAGCAGGGGAGAGAACTTTACTAAAACAGGGGTGGGGAGACTCCTTAAATACTTGGGGGTGTCTGTTTTGCTGATTCAAGACATTGTTGCAGGGGTGGCATTGGGTGAAGGACTCAGCTACCAGTCTGAAGACTGGTGCTGTATGATCCAGAGGCTCATAGCTCTGTAGTGTTAAAGAGAACAGGCATTTCTCAAAGGCTGAAATAACCTAATATTTATAGGTTCCAATTTCAGGACAATTTTACAGTTGTTAAATATGATTTTTTTAAAAAATTAATCACACATACTGCTTTCATGAAATCAGTGTCAGCAAATCTCCCTTCCTTTTTCCAACTCCCCCCCATCTATCCGAAAGCCCAGTTTTGATGCATGCAGTGAGTTAAAAAAAAAAGTGATAGGAGGATAATCAACTGTATTTGTGATTCTTCAACTTCTCCCAATGTGAGAATTTAAAAGAAAGATACTGATGGGAAATATTAAAAGACAACATTTCTTCTTCTGGTCCTTTGAAGGCTGAATAATTTTGCACATACACACACGTACACACACCATTCTACAAGAGACAGATTTGGAACTAATTTTTCCTAGTAGAAGCTTTAAAGTATAGAACTCATCAAACATCTTGTCCTCTGAGACGATGTCATCTAAGTTCAAAGGATGTACATACAGCCTGGCAAAAACAATGTCTTTTTTCATTGCATGTTTGAGTTGATTAAATTACTTTTTTAAAAAAATCTAGAATTAAAAATAAGAATAATCAAGTCTCAAAAGCACTGGAAAAACATATACCCAACAGAACACATATAAAGATGTTCCATGGAAGGTAAAAAGCTATTTTCAATATTTTTGTGGAGAGTTTTTTTTTTAAGATACTGAGTTTTTATGACTGCAAATAAAAAATTATACAAATTATTCATGTTAATGAGGGTCATTGTAATTAATTCTGATTTAGAGATGAACTTCAAAGGGATTTAAATTTGGTCAGAGATATAGCTATATTCCTTTTCAACTGTGCCTTGTTTAAAAATACAATTGCAGTCAGCCTTTCTCATTGTACTTGGAAGATCCTGTTCATGTGATACATATGGGAAGTAGGAAAATGTGTACTCTGAGATATGATTTGACCTTCATTTTGCATTCCTAACAGCAGTTTCTGCTCACCACTTACCTAAGCAAAATGTGGCATCAGACAGTAAATTCCATAATGTCCATAGTTCCACCATTTATTCACTGTGACAAATATGGGTAAATTATTATTATTATTACTATTGTGTACAATTGTCATGACCTCCTCTGACCAACCCAGTGACATTGACTCAAAATCTTCAGGGGAAGAGTATGAGGAGCCAAGGCCAACGGCCAAGGAGAACTAGAGGGACCAGGGAAGGCCCAGCAATGCAGGGGCACCTGCTGACAATGTGACAGCAGTGCCAGGGGCCACCCTGTCAGAGCCTGCAAGGGATGCCTCACCACTGTTCCCTGAGATAAAACACCAGGCCTCTGCTGGGCAGGACACAAACCTGGCCCTGTAGCCCCTTCGGACTTGCTCTCACTCTGTAGGAATGGTGGTGGCAGAAGGCCCAAGCCTAGGTAGTGCAAAGGAGGCAAAGTGCTGGACTGGCTGTATGGAACCATACTGGAGGTCAAGAGAAGTGCTGTGAGAGTACTACTTCCTCACAGTTCCCTGGCCAGAACACAGGGAAGTTTTGTTCTTATGCCAGAGTGTTCCTGACATCCCATCCAGACACATGGGGAGTGATGGCAGTGAGCTGTGATGCTGCTGACATTCACCATTTCCTGCCATTTCCCCCTACCAGCCAGCTAAGCAGCGGTAGGGGATCCCCACCCCCAGCAGGGAATGGGAAGCCTGGCACAGCCTCAGGAGCTCTGACACCTGCTGGCTGTAGAGCTGAACCCAGTTACCTCCCAGCCCACTTAAGATGAGCCCTGGGAAGACAGTCTGTCTGGATCAATTGTTCCACCAAGCATAAGCCTTGTATTTTCAGCTCCAGCTCCCCAAGCCTGGCCAGCCTCAAAGCCAAGGTTCTACTACTGTTCAAGGAAACCTAACTGGCTGCAAAGTACAGGACAGCTATTTAGAATTTCATCCAACAGGCTTACGACAATGTCAATCACTCCCCACATTACCTGTTAAGGCTGAGACTGATTGGCCCTATTCACTCCATGAGCTTTATAGTGGGATCAGGGGTCATTTCCTGCGGGAGTGCACAGGAGCAGAGCTCCGGCAGTAAGGAGCCTAGGGGGCAGGCACATGCAACAAGCCCCACCCCCTGCTCCCAGCAGTCCTCAGTCGGGCCACGAGGAGCAAGAAACAGCCAGGTAAATTGCAGACTCCCCCCGGCCTGCCTTCAGGTACAAGCTCTCCCTCCTCTGTTAGGGCAGATCTGCGTGTTCCCCCCCCATCGCTAGCAATCCAAAACAGTCCAGTGGCACCTTTAAGACCAGGTTTTATTCAGGTACAAGCTCTCCCTCCTCTGTGAGGACAGATCCGCATGTTCCCATCCCCCCCCCAATAGCTAGCAATCCAAAACAGTTCAGTGGAGCCTGAGCGGTGGGTGTTGCCTTCTGACACACTTCCGGTGATGTCAGGGGGTGTGGCATATGCAAATAAGTCATGCTAATGAGTCATGCTAATGAGCTCCTGCACCTCTTTTTCTACGAAATGACCCCTGAGTGGGATAAATATTAAAGTTTACCAATTGTTGAAGTAGAAATAGGAAGGAAGAACAAGGGATGTTCATGAAAATCTCTAATGTAGGATTTTCCCGCTGAATTATACTTGACTCAACTCCCTAGTTTGTTTCTTTCACCATTGATGAAATGCTTATTTAATATGTAAGTGGTTATGTATTTGCTTACAAATTTATGTATTTAACAACATAAGCAGAGCCTGCGGATCAGAGCAGTAGTTCTGCTAGTCCAGCCAACCATTTCACACAGCACCTAACCAGTTTCCCTGGAGGGCCTAACAGACAGGTCATAGAGGCTGAGCCCCCACCCTCCATTGTTGTCTCCCAGCCCTGGTATTCAGAGGCTTGCTGTCTCTGTATTTGGAAGTCACCATGGACAGTAGGGGTCAAAACTCAGTTTACACCCTGCCCCATTGACTGTAACGTTCAGAACTACTTGATACTTACCATCACATTGTGAGTTTCTATGACTTCATCAGTGAACCAACAATTGCTGGAAACCTGGATTTCCCCCGTCCCTTGTCCATGGGAAGGGAATGACAATGTACCCTCTTTCACTGGCCGGAGAGTTGATACTGCCCCTGCCTCCCGTCATAACCTTCATTGGAACTGTGAGCAGCTACAAGGGGTAATGGAATATTTTTATTGGAAATTTAGGAGGAAATTCTATTTCCTTATCTTTTTGAAGAAAAAGCATGACACATTGGCATCCACAGTATCTGATACTGTAAATCTAATGCATATTATGCATGTACGTTGTTCCCTGCGTCTTGGAGTGGTTTCACCTCCAAGTCTACTGAGTAGAAAGTATCTTCTATGCTCAGTAGACTAAGTAGAAAGCAAGGAGGGACACAGTGTTGTAGAACTAGCCAAGCTTGGTTCTATGCCACAGCCACTCCCACATGGACTCTGCTTCTTGTGAGCCCATGACCTATTGTGGAGTGAGCATGCTGAAGAAGAGACATGGCAACCAGATAGTGGAAAGAAAATGGTCGCAGCTTATTGTATACAGTCAAAGGAGCATTGGCACAGCATGGGGATGGATCCAGCATTGGACAACCCGCCTGCCGTCTGATGAAACCCAACTCCCCCAGCCTGCCCATGGGGGCAGATCATAATAAAATCTTAAGGAACTTACCCTGTTGGTTGGTCTTAGACCACTGTAACAATGCCCTCATTCACTGGCTGGAGAGTTGATACTGTCCCTGCCTCCCATCATAACCTTCATTAGAACTGTTAGCAGTTACAAGGGGTAATGGAATATTTTTATTGGAAATTTAGGAGGAAATTCTATTTCCTTATCTTTTTGAAGAAAAAGCATGACACATTGGCATCCACAGTATCTGATACTGTAAATCTAATGCATATTATGCATGTACGTTGTTCCCTGCGTCTTGGAGTGGTTTCACCTCCAAGTCTACTGAGTAGAAAGTATCTTCCATGCTCAGTAGACTAAGTAGAAAGCAAGGAGGGACACAGTGTTGTAGAACTAGCCAAGCTTGGTTCTATGCCACAGCCACTCCCACATGGACTCTGCTTCTTGTGAGCCCAGGACCTATTGTGGAGTGAGCATGCTGAAGAAGAGACATGGCAACCAGATAGTGGAAAGGAAATGATCGCAGCTTATTGTATACAGTCAAAGGAGCATTGGCACAGCATGGGGATGGATCCAGCATTGGACAACCTGCCTGCTGTCTGATGAAACCCAACTCCCCCAGCCTGCCCATGGGGGCAGATCATAATAAAATCTTAAGGAACTTATTCTGTTGGTTGGTCTTAGACCACTGTAACAATATCCTGAGCTTATTGCCTTTTAATAAGATGTCCTGGAGGGTGAGGGGCCACCCAGAGGAGATGTAGTGCAAGGGATCAAAAAGCTCACTGGTGCAGAAGGCACCAAAAAAGGCCAATGCGAATGCCGCCCTGAATAGGGTAGTTTTGAACACGGACCAACAAATACACGGAAGGTGCCCCGTGATGCCAAATAGCACCTGCATGGTAATAGGCTTACAGGTGTCAGGAGATGGGGTGTGCGGCTTTCCTCCATTCTTCAATAGTGTGGTGGACAATAAAGGAATTGCAAGAGTTGCTCTGCTATATAAGGAGATTGCAGTTAGGTATAGCCCTGTGGTTCTAGGTGCAAGGCCCCACTCCTTGAAGTGTGTCAAGTAGTTTAGGACTAGTGCCTCCAAGACTGGGAAGGTTGTGCTGCAACTCATAGATACCAGAAATGACATGAGAGAAGCGACTGCATGTGCCTGACTGAATCAAATACTCCCTGTAATATCACTCATTGCCAAGGCTCCAGAGTTCCTCCAGGAAATGGTCCAGTGTTGCAGTGCATTGGGGAGCGGGGCTCAGAACCTCTCTTCCTGAAATCAAGGAGTCTGTGATGTCACTACTGGCACCTGCAATGCATTGTGCTGAAAAAGAAATATTACAGGCACACCAGGTGCATGACCCACTCAAAGCAAGTGGCCTGATTGTTGCACAAGAAGGTGATGTCACACTGGTAATACTGCTGGCAGATGACAACAGCTACTAAAATCGGAAATACATCCAAAAAAAGTAAACTCTTTCAGAATACCAATTGCTGATCATTGCAGAGGCCAGTGCCATGTGTGCCAGCAGCCCATAAAAAAGACCTCAGAGCCCAGGCTGCCTGCCCCATCAGAGTTGACATGCAATGAGTCGTGATAAGGTGGACCGCCAAATAGTGACCCTGTTAAATTCACCTGGGAAGCTTACCCAAATGCACAAGTCCTCCTTAATGTCACATGTAATTCTAATATGTTGATGTGGAGTGGAGATGTCAGCTATAGATCAAGCTATGCGAGTGCAGAAGGCATGCCCTGGAGCAACTACTCTGCAAGCGAAGTTAAGGTGGTCCAAAAAGGCCTGCATTTCCTTAAGGGATCCAATAGGGATCTAACTTATCATCTAGAAGGAAGGAAGTGCCACATTCAGCATCAAGCAATATCCCCAGGTAAATAATCTGGGTGCCGGGTCCCTCAGTTTTCTCATATACCAAGGGGCCGTGAAAATGGAGCTCTTCCAGCAGGCATTTTGATATTATGTATTTTATTATGTATTTTACATTGAGATATGTATTGTTTTATTGGTTTTGTGTAAGCCGCCCTGAACCTGCCTTGACGGGGAGGGCGGGGTAAAAGTTGAAGTAATAAATAAATAAATAAATAAATTAAGGCAGCTGGAAGAACTAGCGAGGCCATTGGCTGGGTGGGTGTTGGTGTACTAAACACAGGGAGCTGTTTGGTATGGGTAACAGCCAGCTTAAAGGAGATGCTGTGGCTGCAAGCAGAAAGTTGCACAGGTGAGCTCTTTTGCCTTGCCAGCATCATTTTTAAAGTCCAGTATCAGGCAGGAGCTCTTCCCAGAGAGACCCAAGCACCAGCAACAACTTGACAGACTCCTTTTCCCAAGGAGGGAAAGCCTCCTGTCCCCCAAGTGCACAGGACCTTTCCCACAGCAGCACTTGCAGCCCCAGGCAGGACCCACTGCAATCACCCCATTTCTATGTTTTGGTTACTTCCTCCTCCTCAGCCCTCCCACAATCCCTTGTTGGGAGGGCTTCACCCAGCCGCTTTAACTCATTTCCTGCCCTCGTCACTTGGCCTGGCTGGGTGGAGGGCGGGGTGGCTGTTGGGGCTCAGTTCACAGGGCAGAGTTAACATGTGTAACCCTCATGGGAAAGGCATCTGGAGGCTGGGTCTCTGCAGTGCATGGCAGCTTCATTCTTCCTGGACTGTTATGCTGCTGGTCATTGCTGATAGCCCCAGGGGACCAGGAGAGGGAATGGGGACCAGGAGGGGAGGGGACTGGGAGGGGGCAGGGCAAAATCAGGAGGGGCATTGCCCTAATAGTCCCTGGCTAGCTACAGCCCTGAGCTTCCGTGGCAGTTTTTCCACTTGAAAAGCTGTGTGTGAGGAGGGGTGGAAAGAACTCCAGTTCCACCGTGCACCCATTCTGGATTAGGGCCTTGCAGCAAAAGAAGTACAAAAGCTTTTAAAATGGTGTAGGCAGATACAGGATGGATCTGTGCCTACCATCACTTGTAGTTTGGTCCTTAGTTTATTTATTCCACCCAATGATTGCTAGATGGCCCAGCCCTGAGCTGGATGGCCACAGCTAGCTTGTCAGGCAAGGCGGGATAGAAACTGAAATAAATAAATAAATAAATAAATTTCAGATGCTAGACAGGGTCAGCCTTCTTTGCTACTTGGCTGGGAGACCACCAAGAAAGTTCACAGAGTCAGGTAATGGGAAACAACCTCTGTTCATTGCTTGTCTTAAAAGCCCTATGGGGTTGCCATATTGGCTGCGCGTTGATGGTACTTTATACACACAGTGATTTCTAATTAAACTGCCATCAGTGAAATTATCAAAGTCGTCAATAAGATCTTAACATTACTAAGTAAATGCTATGTTAAAAAACTGACGGTACATTGATTTGTCTCTAGCTTGGAAATATGTATTTATTTTTATTTGTATTTATAGCCCACCCATCCCACAAGTGGGCTCAGGGTGGGTCACATCATATCAATAATACAATGGATACAGTTAAAAAATTAAAATACAGTAATAGACACTGAAAACAATAATCCCAGTTCAACAGAATCAACTGGTAAGTGGATGGCAACTCCCACTGCCTCAGCCAAAAGCCTGGCAGAACCGCTCCATTTTTCAAGCCCTGTGGAATTGAAGAAGATCCTGCAGAGCCCTAATCTTAACACAGAGCATGTTCCAACAGGCAGGGGATAGGGCAGAAAAAGCCCTGGCCCTGGACAGGGAAAGGCGGATATCCTTCGGGCCAGGAAAGACCAGAAGATGTTGGTCCATAGAGCGTAACACTCGTTGGGGCATGTACAGGAAGAGGTGGTCCCTCAGATATGTTGGTCCCAGGCTATGTAAAGCTTGAAAGGTCATTACCAACACCTTGAACCGAATACGAAAATCAACCAGCAACCAATGCAGTTGGTGGAGCACCTGCCGAACCACCGCATTTTGTACCACCTGAAATTTCCGGGTCAGCCTCAAGGGTAAGTGTGAGGTTTAGTCCTCTCCCTCGAAGCTTCGGCCCCGGTGGCCATGGCTAACAAAAGGGGACAGCAGAGGGCACGTTGCTGGGACCGATGCCGGGATAAAGGAAAGTGAGGTGAAAGAGGGTCTCAGTCAGGGGCGAGGTCCACCTCTTAGGCCCCTCTGCCGGCGCAGCTTTGACTCTCGTCCCTCTCAGGAGCTTCGGGACAGCAGTGGTTTCCCTCTCTCTTGTTCTGCTCTCCACTTTCTGTTTCCCAGTCTCAGTTGCACAGCATCCTCCTCGACCCTCGCCTCCACTTCCCTTTTATCCCTCTCCCTGCTCCCAGCTCCGCCCCTCCTCTCTGTGCGCATTCCCTTTGCTCCAGCCCCACCCCCTTCATATCGTAGGATGCTCTCCTGGTGTTTGGGGTGGGGCTTTCCCATCAGACGCGACACTGAGCCGCTGGCCTGTTGAAGCTGCAGACCTCCTCCTGTGCTTGGACATTTCTTCCCCTTGAAGCTGCACTTGCCAGCTCCTTACTCTTTGCCATGGCTCCAGATGCCAGATGGATCCCTCCTCGGGGGCCTCACAGTTGTTGACGTGCTCTCCCAGGTAGGTGTAGTGGCTTTGGTGAGTTTGTGGGGGGGGTTGGTCTGGCTCCAGGACCGGGGAACCGGGACAGCAAGCCTATGTAGAGCAAATTGCAGTAATCAAGCCTGGAAGTGACCATTGCATGGGTCACTGTAGCTAAGTCCTGGGAGGAGAAATAGGGTTTCGGTAACCTAATTTGCCTAAAGTGAAAAAATGCAGATCTGGCGACTGCAATAATCTGGGTCTCCATAGAAAGGGAGGCATCCAGTGTTACTCCCAGGCTGCTCACTTTCTGGGTAGGCACCAGAGGTGCCCCTTCCAGCATGGGGAGTCTGATACCTGCATCCATTCCCCACCGACCTAGGTTCAGGTCCTCCATATTTGATGGATTTAACTTCAACTGGCTCTGCCGTAATATGGTGGTGAAAATGATCTGTCCTTCCTTTTTACAGTGAAGGATTGGTAAAATCTCCTGCCTCACTGATAGGATTATTATATAATTTGCTGGGATATGTATAATTTGGGTGTGGATTTTGCCATTCAATATATGAAACAAAAGCTAAGTAAAATTGTTTAAAAGTTCTCATTTTGAAACTGTGCCAATAGACTGTACACCTCAATCATATTACACTGTAAAAGCTTCTGGAATGCACATTTTGAATGCATGATCCATTGCTTAGTGTTTTTTTATAAAAAAGCTGTTTCATATTATTTGATTAATGGCTCAAAACTGAATACAAAGATAAAGAGGACTTTGAAATTCATACCTTGGAGTATTAAAATGTACTTTGGATTAGATGTAAATGTCAAGAAGAAAAAAGATCTAATGAACTCTTTATTAGCAAAATACAGCACTGCAGCTGCATTGAATTGAAAACGTTTTAAAAGCATTTGATTTTAGATTAAAAATAACCATTGATAAGTTTACTCACTGTATGGTTTATATCTAGTATTTAAAATGCCCGTTTTTTAGGACTGTATAATTAATTTTGGTAAGCTAGACATTTCAGAAACTGGGCATTTTGTTGGCATTCAGCTCATGCTATCAGGGTTAGAATATTGTCCAGAAGTGATGATGTGTAGCTACAAAAGTATTTTCCTTTCAGGAAAATTACAATGTCATAAGTTTTCATTTTCTCCTGATGTCTTCCCTGCCATAATAATGGCTTCAGGATTTAAATCCTTTGCTGTTATTGTGACTTCAAAGCTTTTTAAAAAGCTGCAATTGAATGAAACAGTTCATTTGTCATTATTCAAATATGAAGCAATTACAATGAAATAAAGATAGAATTCCGTGGAGAAATGCCCCAATCAATTTTCACTTATATTTAACAGGAAACAAAATGATGCTTAGAAGAGTATATTTAAGTAAGAAAAACTGGAGCCATACAGAAGTAGGATTTACTGATCTATATCATGTTCATTTCAGAACTCCAGGAGGCCTATAAATATATTTTTGCAAATATTGACTAAAGTTTAGACTTTTGACAATAGCTCTCATCTGGACTTATAGTCTCGTACTACTGCAGAGAAAAGGTAAGGCCTCTACCTCTTAAAGTTGCCCATTCTTGGCACTTTCTATAAGTGCCCCAGCTTATCAAGATATGAACAAATTTTGAGTTGCCCCATATCCAGACCAGCCTTTTGTGGTCCAGACCAATGCAAGTGACATAGGCTTTGCTGCTGTCCTATTGCAGAAAGGTCACATGAAGAATTACATCCTGTAGTAATTCTGAGTAAAAAGCTTTTGCCTAGGGAGAGAAATTTGGCTGTCTTTGAAAAGGAGTGCCTTGGAATCGTTTGGGCCCTGAACAAATTAAGACCTTTTCTTTAGGGGCAAAGGTTCCACTTGCAAACTGATCATTCTTCCTTATGTTGGTTAGACTGTCTTAAGAACTCCAACCAGAAGCTTTTATGCTGGAGTTTTATGCTGGAGTTGAGCACTAACTGCAGGATTTCAAATAACTGGTTGTTGATATCGAAAGGAAACAGAATCGGGTCACACAGACGGCCTTTCCTGAATTTATTGTTCTGATAGCCGTACTGAAATCATTGCCTGCTGATTGTATTTCACTAACTATACTTTTGCTTTCTGTAACTCATAACTGAAATCTTTGAATTGCTTGCTTATAGTATTATTACTTTGCTTATAGTGTTGTGCTTCTGTTTCTCTAAGTTCCTCATGTAACTTGTAGAATGGAGTCTTGGATAATATATGAAGTAGAAACCCCATATTTTATCTCCCATAAGGGAAAGGGTGTCAAGAAATTAGACCTTTAGTCAATTACTTGTTCTTTCATTAACCATAGGCAGGCCTTATATTAAACTTTGGGGCTTTTAAGTGGGTTGAAGTGACCAAATGGGAAAATAACTGGTTGTTGATATGGAAGAGTTGGCAATTGACTTTGTGACCTTTAAATAGCAATTCAGGTAGAAAAAAAGCAAACCATTTGTTTACCAGGCCAGATCTTTCTGATCTTTGTTGTAGTTGCTCACAGCTAACACAAGGTTTGATGGGCTTAGGGTTCCCAAATGGGGCCAGGGGGTGGGGAATCCCCCGCTTTGACGGCCCGATTTTTGATGCGACAAAAAGTGGGCCCGGGGGAAACCCCACCCCCGCGTGCGCATCACCCGGATGTGATGTCGCACGCTGGGGGCGGGCCACAGCCATTTGAGGGGGAAACATAGAGTTTTCCCCTCAAATGCACACCCCGGATGCCAGCCGGGAGCCCCCCGCTCCCGGCTGAAAACAATTTGGCAACCCTAGATGGGCTACCCTCGGGACAGAAATATTCCTGCACTCTTTAATAAATGTTTTTGCTTCAAGTGCTGCAATCACTCTTCTGCCAGGCCTTTGGAGCCGCCACCACTACTGACACCACTACTGACACCACTACTGACATCTGACAGCCTGTGAAGAGAGAGCCTGATCCTCCTGGATCCCCCAATTACTGCCCGACCAGATCACCTTGGACACCTGAAGAAGATCAAGGAGCTGAGTGCATGATGAGGAATTAAGTACTAGCACTTTATTATGTTGTCATATTTATGGTTTTAAGAATTCATGTATTAATGGATTTTATATTTTATATTCTATTGTTATATTATACTGTTTTATATTGATGTGTAAGCTGCCCTGAGCCGGCTTGGCCGGGAGGGTGGGGTAAAAATCAATCAAACAAACAAACAAACAAACAAACACATACATACATACATACATACATACATACATACATACATACATACATACATACTTATCTCAGTACCTACCAGGTTAATTGTCCTGGAAACGCATTCTGCAAGTAGCCTACCTTGCAGGGTTGACTTTCTTAATTAATCCCCAGTAAAGTTAGAAGCTTGCCCCTTGGCTTTTGACCATGTGAGTAGTTCAAGGGGCTGGTGGCAGACTACTGTCTTTGATGTGTGGACTACTGTCCCATGTGTGATGGGACATGTGTGGAAACAGGATGCCACTGGACTCAAAATTTGTTCTGCTCCTTCAGACTAATGTGGCTGCTCACCTGGATTGGAAAACCCACTACCATCATGACCATTTAATACATTACCCTTTCCCACCAAGCTCAGTTATAGCACGTACCAGTCCCTAGTCAGACTATACTTTTCCTACATGTAGGGAATTGATGTGCAGAAAATGCTTGTTAATTGCAATACATGAAAAGTAGCATAAGTATTTTTCATAATGGTTGCTTGATTGGCGTATTCCTAGCCCAAAATCTTCTGGCATCATGCTTCACACTTTGAAGTCAATATGTTCAAGGAGATTATGTCTAACGTGACTGAGTTTCAAGTGAGGTTTACCAAATAATGAGGGAGATGCTGCTTGAATTTTGAAACAAGAGCTGAAAGTGCAACTTTGCATATACAGTTAAACCGTGCTGTGCCCTAGGATTGCCCCAAAGGATCACACTGTTGATAGTGATGAAATGATTAAGCACAAAAGGCAAATGTAAGAGTTGGGTCCCATTCCATGTATTTCAGTAGAATTTAGCTCAGGACAAATGGCCACAGGAAGCTATCTTCTACTAAGTCAATCCATTGGTCTTATCAAGGTCACTTTGATTTCAGTTTTCCAGGTTATCAGGATGACATATGTCAGCCTTGTGTACTACTGACCCTGTGAACTGGAGATGTTGGAGATGGAATCTGCATGCAAAGCAAGTGCTCTATGACTGAGCCATGGTGCTTCTCCAAACATGTTAATGATTTGAACATCATTTAGTTTTACATTGTGCTTATATATTTGTGTTTTTATTTTTTCGGCTCTTGAGATATTGCCTTCCAGCTTTCATGACAATGAAGAAAGTATTCTTTCTTCACAGCACTGCCCATTTAAATTCAATGCCATTTGTTATTTTAAAACACAAATATGACAATGTATTTCCTGCAGACACAGCTAACCATTTTGGTGCATTTGTTGGCACAAGCCGTGCTCTTTTTACTCCAGTGATGCTAATCCATAGCTTTTGAAATCAGAGTTGAAAACATTTTCTCTCTCTCTATGCACTGTCTCTTCTGGTAGAGTTACTCTCACTAAATAACATGTAAAATGCTGACACCTAATGTTAACTTTGAGTATTATCCACAAAGTGTATCTTTTTTAAAAATGAGGGATTAAATTGTTGTACCGTAGTGGCAGAAAGTAGCAAGAAGGGCAAACCACTGACATAGAATTAAGGACTCTACTTCAATCCAGTGGTATCAGGTGTTTATAGCTAAATGCTCCAGGTGAACATGAAACTCAAACACTCAATGAATTTTGTTCCAGTTATTAATATGGTCATAACTGAGTGTTGAGATGCTCTGCACACCTCAGGTCCCAGGTACAATTACTGATGCTACTACACAAATTATTTCAGGTAACTGGGCTGAGGGAGATGGTCTGTCTTTGACCCTAAAGAGCTGCTGTCCTTCAGAACACACAGTACCGAAGGTGGGCCAAGGTGTGACTCAATATAAAGCAGGTTTTATCTTCCAGAAAGAGAGGTGGTAGTGGGGTGTGAGGGCATCACATAGCAAAATGGTCCCATACCCCTCCCATCAGCTTTCATCAAGTTGGAGGGACATCTTTCCAATATAGGTGGTGGAGCACAGAACATCACAGCCAGTCCCAGGTAAAATGAAAACCAGGCGTCCCTACAGCTGCCAGCCAAAAACAGCTCTTGAACTGAAGTCAGGCATGGATTCAGTTTGTATACCAACCACCAGGTCTGTCCAAAGGCAGGATACCAGCAAGAATTTGGCCTGCACCCATAGGCCAAATCAAGCTATTCCTTGACATGTATAGGTTGTTTGTTGTGTCTTAGCAATTAAGGGACCTCCTCTTGTTCCAGACAAAGTGCCCTTACTTTGCCTCACCCTCAAATGCACAGGGGTGTGGTCTGATAACACCCCACCTCACATTTCCTGTGGAAACGACAAGTGCTTTTCCCTCCAGTTTTTAGAAAATATCCAGTATAGCATTGATTCAGTGCTGTAATAAAACATGAAGTAACCAGAAGTTATCATTCTACTAGCTTTTAAAATTCAATTTTTAAGTTACTTTTTAATATTTTATTTTCTAGCAACAGGTTTCAAGCTGAAAAACTGTGGGTATTTCTGGGCCTGATACAAACTTTTAACACACCTGCCCATTCATTCCAATCCTGTTCCATAAACACAATCTCAAGAGTCATGAAAGAACACTCCCATTACACTTCTAAAATGATAAAAACAGATTATATAATGATAATTGGCTTGCAGCTCAGGGCAGCCCAGCCCTGGAGTACAAGGCCCCAGCAACAGCTCAGTGTACCTGTTGCCTCCTATGCTTGGGGTCTGCTTCTGCATATCGCTGAGTAATATGGGATCACAAATTTCCAAGATCCTTTTTGCACATTACTAATCAGATGTTTCCTTTAAAAGGTCCTAAATGTATACTTACAATTATGAAGTGTAAACAGAACATATGGAATGTGAGTTAGAGTGCTAGTCATTGCCTTCAGGGAGATAGGTTCTGTTGTGTATGCTGACCGCCACCGGGGGCCAGCGAACAGCCAGAGCTTGACTCTGGGAGAACAATAGGGACTAGGCTCCTAGTCCCTCCACTGGGGAACCAATGGGCACCGTGGCGGGAGATTCAAACCCACCAACGGGGTCCAGGGGTGTGTCCCTGGAGTGTATATAGTCTGCCTGCCGGCCGTTAGTGAGCAGTCTTGTTGTGTGCTAATAAAGCGTGCTTTGCACTATGCCACTCTTTGTCTTTCGTCCACGCGACAAACCCACTACACAATAATGGCGACGAGGATGGGATCCAGCTGCAACTAAGCCAGGCCGTCGAGAGGGAACGAGAGAACGCGATCTGCAGCGATCTGATGAGCGATCCCGCCGGAGAGGCCGCTTCTCCTCCACAACACTGACGCGCATAATGGCAACAACCACTTTAGGGCTCGGGCTGCTGCCGCCTTTCGACATAGCCTCTCCGCAAGATTGGCCCACTTGGGTCCGAGGTGTCAAGGCCGTGCTAGCGTTCTATGATGTCACGGACGACGATAAGAAAAGAGGATTCCTCCTGGCCTCCTGTGGCACCGCCGTCGTGTCCCTGGCCGAACGGTTGCTGTCTCCGATGGACCTAGACGCCTGCACCTTTGATCAAATCGTCAATGCGGTGCAGAATCACTACGTGCCCAAACCAACGGAACTGTCCTGCAGGGTGACCTTCTACACCCGCAGCCAGCAAGGCAGAGAAACAGCCGTGGAGTTCCTCGCGGAGCTGCGGCATCTTGCCACAGACTGTAAGTTTGGGACACATTTGAACAAGGCCCTCCACGACCGCTTTGTCATGGGCTTACGCGAGGAGAAGCTCAGATGGCGGATCATGGAGAAGAAGACGGTTGACCTCAAAGAGGCGCTCGCCACCACCATCGCTTGGGAGAGGTCGCACACCGCCCCAGCCGTGGCCCTCCAATGTGCCAGCTGCGGAGATCAGCCCGACCGGAAGACCTGCCGTTTCCGAAACGTCGTTTGTTGCAACTGTGAGCGCACGGGCCACATCGCTAAAGCTTGTCGCTCCAGAGCTACGGGCCAGGCCCAGCTACCATGCCAGCGAGCAGACACACACTTCGAGGACGATGCCGGCGCAGATGACCTCTACCTCCTCACGCACACCACCGAGAAGGTACTACAACTCCCCGGCAAATCGCCCTCCCCTAAGTTCCTGGCCACAGTACGAATTGAGGGGTCCCCTTGCATAATGGAGGTGGACTCGGGCTCCGCGGCCTCAATAATCTCCGCTGTACACATTATATATACACTTAATGAGTGAAACTGCACCTATGCTTCAAGGTCAAAAGGGACAATGGCTTCTTCTACATTATGAGGATTTCTATTTTTAGGAAATTTTATCCTGACTTCCTCCAAGGAGGTCAAGGTGGTTTGTTCTCACTTACCTTATGCTAAGAGAGCATAACTGACCCAAGGTCACACAGTGCATTTGTTGGCAGAGCAGGATTTGAACCTAGGTCTTCTAGGTCCTAGTCTAATACTCTAAGAACTGTAACACATTTCAGAGGTGTGTGTGTTGGTGACAGAGCTTCTACACATATTTGCCTACATACTTTCCTCCATCATTTCCCCAACTTTTTCTTTCCACATAGGCTCTGCAGTGACCTCACAGTGGCTGTTGGGGACATGGTTGTTATGGCTGCCATGGTGACTCACCATCCCATTTTTGTCGATATTTTGTTCACATATGCACTATAAAATTCTATTAACATTTGAAATAGCTTAGAGGCTGTGAAGAAATACATAGGAAGTAATTCTTGGTTAGCAATTAGGTATAATAGGAGTGGATTAGTTTGAGAACATTTCTATTTATAAATAATTTTGGGGGTGAATAATATAATAGATTGTGGAAAATAAGATCAATATTCTGTATTATTGTTCACTACAGAAATTAATAAATTGTGAATCAAAACAAGAAAAAGAAAAAAGAAATATATTTCCCCCCCTTTGGAGCTTGAAATGAGTAAAACCTTCACTCTGTGTTTTGTTTTTTTAAAAAAAATCTTAAGAGGTAGCTGAGGTGAGCCTGGAAAGCTGTTAACTGACTTCCTCCTCCCTGCCTGTTCTCTGCTCAGAGATAGTCAGTTAACAGCTTTCCAGGCTCACCTCAGCTACCTCTTAAGATTTTTTTTATTTCTAATAGGTCTAGCTAGAGATAATATGAAGGTCCATCCCCCCTCCCACTCCAAGCAGGGAACAGAGATTTGGAGGAATTAAATTCCTTCAGGAAGGAACTCCAGGAAGTATCTCCAGGAAAAGCTTCTCTAACCCGGCCTGACCTGGTCAGTAGGTAGGAAAAAGAGAGGTGATAAAACTCAGGGGAGCAAGAAGGAAGTCCATCAGAGCAGACAGAACTCCTAACTGAGGTCTGGGGAAGGCAGCCATTAACCATGTGCTGGCCTGGAGAGCTGGAGGAAGCTACAAGGTAATGGCATCTCTGGAGAGATCTATAACATCCTAAGCTAAGGATTCTGTCCTATATTTTAACATCTGATAGGACATGTATAGACAGAGGGACAGAGAAATTACATTTTACCCATTTTTAACCCCTTGCTCAATCTAGTGCTGTGCTGAAAGTATGCTTGTGAAAAATTTCTCTTTAATAAATGCTTTATAACTTTGGATGGTGGTAGTGGTTCTCTGTACCACATAGACCTCCACTGTTTTGGACAGTGTGCCAGGAGGAAGGCAGACAGTTGTCAAGTGGCTATTCCTCCAAGTCCCCATGGTGACCAGGCACTGGGCAGTAGGAGACACAGAGGCAAGGCCTCAGAACTTGGAAGGGAAGCTGGGAGTCCTGACCCTCCCAGTGGCCAATTCCTTACTAAGGTCAGATGTTGGCAGAGGCCTCTCCAAGTGTTGGGAAAACATTGGAGGGTAGGGTGGAACAGGATCTGCAGGCCAGAGTGGGTCTGTTCCACTACAGAGCCATAGATTGTTATAACTCTATAGCACTATAACAACTACTGAATTAAAAAAAATCCTTTTGGTGGCATGGTAGAAGAAGAAGAAGAGATTGGATTTATACCCTGCCCTTCACTCGGAGTCTCAGAATGGCTTACAAACTCCTCTTCCCCTCCCCACAACAGACACCCTGTGAGGTAGGTGGGACTGAGAGAGCTCTCTCAAGAACTGCCCTTTCAAGGACAGCTCTTGTCAGAACTATGGCTTGCCCAAGGTCATCCAGCAGCTGCAAGTGGGGAATCAAACCTGGTTCTCCCAGATTAGAGTCTGCAAACAACCACTATACCTTCAAGGGTTGGACCACAGGAAAATGCACCAATACCGGCGGTCCTTTGCAGGGCAGCAAAATATTCATAATTCTTTCCAGATTCCATGTTTATATAATAACACCACAGGAGTATAATTAATAAGCTTTATTAAAAGAATGAGCAAAAGTATACAAATATAGAAGTGGTGCAAAGCACAGAAGAAAATAATAAAACCAAAGAACTATCCTAGCATATTTATTCAGGCTTTAGTCATCTGACCCAGATATTACCTGGTCAGATTGAAAGTACAGGGTCCAGATTGAACTCCAACCCTCCAAATCCACAAAGCCCAACTTACAGACAAAATAATGTCAAGAAGAAAGGCAGACCCAAATAGGGTTGCCATCTCTGGGTTGGAAAATACCTGGATATTTTGGGGGTGGGGTTTGTGGAGGGGAGGGACCTCAACAAGGTACAATGCTATAGAGTCTACTCTCCAAAGCAGCCATTTTGTCCAGGAGAACTGATTTCTATAGCCCAGAGATCAACTGTAATAGCAGGAGATCTTCAGGCCGTACCTGGAGGTTGGCAACCCTAGGCCCAAGGAAGGAAGGCCCAAACTGGAATGAATGTTCCTGCTTTATGCCAGACTACCTCCAGCTGTCATAATCTTGTTTGACCAATCCAGTATGTTGCTAGGGCACATAACCATGTACTTCTGCAGCTAGCACATACCCACAAGCAAGCAACTTTCTCTCGCCTAGGGTTCCCTGCTCTAATGAAATGGAATGCTAGTGCAAAACTCCTTCTGGCCTTGAAGTTCCCAGGCCCATGATTTCACTTGCACTTGTGCCTGACTCCATCTCATCCCTTAGCTCTCTTGAAAATACAAGTCATTGTGGCATTAACTATCTTAGACAGAAGCCTTCAGTAATTTAACTAGGCCCCAAAGCCCGAACCAAAATCTGAAAGACCAAGAAATGGCTAGATAGGATCAGTTTCTTGACATTTACTCATCATAGGCTGTGTTCAAGGTTGTCTGATACACAAGAGCTGTGCAAGAATTGCTACAGTGGCTGAAAGTGAATGTTGGTATATTATACAAAGATGAAAGAACTGCCCAACTACTGTCATATTATTCTTTTGTTTTACTTCTCATATTCAGATAGCTTAGCATCTAAATCTTTTTGCACTAACCTAATTATTAGACTTTAAGTTATGTACTGCAACGACTGTTTACTCCACACCATGTTTGCCCCCGTCACAATACTTTTAGTACTCTTCCATCTAAACTTGTGACTTTACAATGAACCAAAAATCAAGCCACACTTTCATAAAAATTGTTTCACAAATCCCTGATTTGGATTTTTCCATGCTGCTCCACTAAGTGCTAGTCACAGCATCCTGCAAGGTGAAAGGCATTCTTTGCAAAATAATGTAGCGCCAAAGCAATGTCAGGGGAATGACTTATTTGCATACAGTTCATCACTACAACAACTGTACATTTTCGGAGGCTCTCCTAGATCCAATGGATGTGGCAGACTATCCACTGGAAGAATCAGGCTTTTGATTCATTAGCTCTAAATCTCCATTAACCCAAATATTGGTGTCTATGCTGTTGGTCACATGTTTTTAAGTGGCATTCTACAATTGAAACGGCAGTATACAAGACTGAAAATATAAAGTTAAGACGTAGAATCATGTAACGATATTGATTAAGTTTCACTAATATGTGTTTAACAAGAAAGAGGACCCGCGAAACTCGCGGGGGGCGGGGCGGGGGGGCTTCAAACTGAGGAGGCGGCTCCGAACGTCGCTGGTCTCTCCCCGCCTGGCCGCCAAGCCTTGCGCTGCCCTCCCCGCCTCGCCGTTCCCCCCCCCCCCCGACCCC
>NW_015160883.1:414021-439978 GCF_001447785.1 Gekko japonicus
TGGAGCCGCCGGGCCTCGCTGGTCTCTCCCCCCGGCTCCGGTCTTTCCCCCCCGCTCTGAACCAAGTCTCTCTCCCCGCCCGCCAAGCCTTGTCCTGCCCTCCCCGTCTCGCCGCTCCCCCCCCCCACTGCGGTCTTTCCACGCTCCTAACTGAGGCCTGAGCGGCTTGCAGCCGCCAGGCCTCGCTGGTCTCTCCCCGCCCGCCAGCCCACCAGCCTGCCAGCCCGCCAGCCTGCCAGCCAGCCAGCCAAGGCTTGTCCTGGCCTCCCGTCCCCTGCGCATGCGCAGGGGACGCTCTCTTAGTTTCGGGGGGATTTAAACATCCCCCCGATTGTTTTCCCAGGGTTTCTCATTTTTCTGCAGGCGTGGGGACCGCCCCACGTGTCTCCAAACCTCTCCCTGCCCCCCAGGTGGCCCCGGAGCGTGGATTTAGATATCCGCATGCACGGGGCCACTTCAGTATTAGTATAAGGATGTGCTTGTCTTAAAAACTGCTTTATGGAAAAGAGATCAGGCATCACCCAGCCTCACCTACTCTGCTTTCATAACATAATGGTTAACTATCACCTTCCTCACTATAACTGCCACCCATCCATGGCCAGAAATAAGCCAACCAACAAATCAGGACAAAGTTGGTGAGAAATATTATGGGCCTTTAGACCAAATAAATGTTCTTGTCTTTAGATATTCTTTGTGAATTCTTAAAATTGCATTTAGATGTGAATGCAGATGTGTGAATTCACTTTAGTACAAATTACAAATGGAAGAGATTGCAGTTAAAATGTAAAATAAGCTACAGCTATAGTGTTTTATATGGAGCCTTGTCCTATACCATGAAACACTGCAGTTTGCAGCCATTCTTCTGTGTAGCTCAACCACTATTAAGAACTGATCTAGAATACTAAGGACCATCCCCATTAAGTACATATAGCATATTAATTCCTGGAGCCTACATAAGTGGAAATGTGAGTTTTAATTTTTTTTTAAGTATGTCTGTTGTGAATAACCAAGCAAAATCAGTCTTTGGGGGTAAATTGGTAGAATGGAGCTGAAACAAAAAATTGCTCAAAAGCATTGATGCATCTTAGTCAGAAACAGCTTAAAAGATACAGCTGCGCCATCAATAAGATCAGAAACGTGCTGTAGTGTCTGTCGTTCACTCTGCAGAAGTAATTGCAGATCCCAGGATTTCAATGAATCTGTGCACATCATGGAAAGAATTGTAGAGAGGAACTGGGGCAACACGAAGAGCATTGGGTTCCCGCATGTCACACTGCAAAGGAGCAAGTAAACATTCAATAAATTAATAGAGCTTCACATTTATTTTTCAGAAAACACAGCAAAGCTTACTTTAAAGATTGAGATCCTGTGATTATGCCAGTCAAATGCAATGTTTCCCCAGCTTTTGACTTGGAAAAGAAGTGGGCAAAGGTGCGTAAGTGCTACTGGAATTCTTTTTCTTCAGGATAAGTTTACATGCAGAGGTCAGGGTGTGGGCAGCCTAAAAAGGAAGGGTATATGTGTGGCATTCCATTATTGTCATACTCTGAAATGGAAACAACTTTTCCAAAAAAGGGGAAAAAGGAAGGAGTATTACGCTGTTAAAACAGAGTATCATCAGCACATTGCCAGCACCATCGTTATGTCAGTGGTGAGGCCCCGCTTTGGGAGGCGAGTCACATGCTGGTTGGCAGCCTCATTCTGGAAACCCTAGATGAGACATCCCATTGTTTTGGTAGATCAGCACACATTTCTTCTTTTTGTTTGGTGTAGTGGTTAAGTGCGCGGACTCTAATCTGGGAGAACCGGGTTTGATTCCCCACTCCTCTACTTGCAGCTGCTGGATGACCTTGGGCAAGCCATAGTTCTGTCACCACTGTCCCTGAAAGAGCCGTTCTCTCAGAGCTCTCTTAGCCCCACCTACCTCACAGGGTGCCTGTTGTGGGGAGGGGAAGGGAAAGGGATTGTAAGCCACTCTGAGACTCCAAGTGAAGGGCGGGGTATAAATCCAATCTCTTCTTCTTCTACTACTTTTGCTTTATACAGAGTGGAATCAGACTGATTTTCGTACATGATCGTGACATATTAGTGGACAATAAAGCATACTATTTTTCATAAATGGGTTCTGAGAAAAGAAGAGCACATCTTTGATCGTCTTGTCTCTGATACCTATCTGGGGGAGTGAACAAAGTAGTGGTCGCTCCAAGAGGCCTAGCATTTAATAATTCTGGTGTTCTGAGAATTTTTTTGAGGAACAAGGGTCATGGGTGGGAAGTATAATGAACGAGAAAGGATTTGTCAACTATAAAGTAAGTCAGATCAGTTTCCTCACCTCTTCACATCACTTCTAGTAGATAATAAAATGTGAACATTGCCAAGATCTATGCAGCTGAATTTTGGAGTGTCCCGCCAGATGCAATAAGGGAGAGAAAAAGCAAAATACTGGAAGCCCCCTACTATTGTTCATCTCCAGCACATGGCAGATAAAGTATATATTGTTTCTGAGCACTGTACTTTTTGGTTACCAAAGGAAGTAGCCAGCAAATCAGTGAAGGCAATGATGGCTTACATTTCAAAGCAGAACAATGTACTTACAGGTCTTCTACAAATTGTCCCAGCAGTGCTATTTGGCTCTTGATGTGAGAGCTGCCAAGAGCCATTAGAGAGTTCCACCACACCACCCAAACCCAGCCCAAACCAGATGTTCCAAAGGTTTTTCCTCCCCACTGGTCCTCCCTTCTCAGCAGATCTGCTTGTATTCCCAAACATTTATTAAGTGACAATAGCCCATTTGGCATCTAGCATTCATTCCACTGTTTTACCAAACCCAAGTTGGAACAGAAATTCCCCTCTACATTGCATGACACTTTCACTTTATTTGATTGCCAGATTTTATGGTAGCCTCCACACTGCATGCTGGTTTCACTTCCTTTGACCTCTTGGTTTTATGGTACTGTCTGCCAGGGGTCATTTCGTAGAAAAAGAGGTGCAGGAGCTCATTAGCATAACTCATTAGCATATGCCACACCCCCTGACATCACCGGAAGTGTGTCAGAAGGCAACACTCAGCACTCAGGCTCCACTGGACTGTTTTGGATTGTTAGCTATTGGAAGGGGGAAATTGCAGATCTGTCCTCGCGGAGGAGGGAGAGCTTGTACCTGAATAAAACTTGGTCTTAAAGGTGCCACTGGACTGTTTTGGATCGGGCTGCCGGGGGGAGCTCTACGACTTACCTGGCTGCTTCTTGCTCTGACTGAGGGCTGCTGGGGGCAGGGGGTGGGGCTTGTTGCATGTGCCCGCTCCCTGGGCTCTTTACTGCCGGAGCTCCGCTTCTGTGTGTTCCTGCAGGAAATGACCCCTGCTGTCTGCATACATTTATGGCTGTTTTATGGATGTTCAGGCATGACTCTGTAGTCAGTACGGCATTGGCCTAGGGTATTTGAATGTAGTTTTGAGCTGAATATTTTTCTTTTCCAGTGTGGATTTGGCAAACAATGGAGCAAATGCTAGATGCAGAATGGGCCAATGCTGCAGTTGCAATGTCCCACTGACAGAACATCATATTGGGGCTTGGATTCCTGGCCATGGTAGATGTCGGGAGCCCCTCCAGGTCCAGCTGCAGCAGATACTGAGTGCTGCTCAGGGCTCAGAGTGGCCCCCAGACACTGCTGTGGGGAGGGGGGAAGGAAGCATCGAGCCCACCTGGAGCAGTTCCAGGCAAGTTGCCAAGAGTGGGGAAGAGGGGAAGGAAGCAATGTTCCCTCTAAGCTGTGGAGTCTTGTGAGCAAAAATTCTACTTTGTGAGCTACTGGCATTGTTTTCATTTCCCATTGTCTCATTCTCACCCCATCCCACATTTTCTTCCACCTACCCTACTTTCTTTCAGGTTCGCCCTCTCTGTTCATCTCCACCTCTGCACTATTTCTTCAGCCTTTTTGCTTCCAGGCTCTCTTTTTAGTATGGTTGCCAGACCCCCCAGAATGGCAGGGTTTACCCACTTTGGGGGGTGGTTCAACCCGCTGCTGGCAAACTGGTCAACAGGGGAAGCTCTGCCCCCAAGCCTGAACACCCACAGCCACCCTTCTCCCTTCTCTATTGAGAGAGGGGAGGGAGAGGGGCAGCTGCAGGACACGTGCCTGAATTCCAAGTGGCAATGTTACTTGGAGACTGGACGTGAGGGACCCGCCAGCTGCGAGCACTTAAAGGGACCCCTTTAAGTGCTTGCAGCCAGTGGAACCGGGCTTGGAGTCCAGGCATGCAGCGGCGTCCACCCCTCTCCCCTCTTGCAAGATATAAAGGGCCCTCCACCTGATCGGTGGGCCCTTTAAATCTTGCAAGACATTAGGGAGAGGGGTGGCCGCAGGGATAGTTCTTGGGGGCAGGGCTTGGAGTGAGGATGTCCCCAACGTGACATCATCACATTGGGGATGCCCTGCCCCCTCTGGGAATATCCTCCAAATTCCCCCACCGGGGATGAAGATGGACTGGCAACCAGTGTTCCCTCTAAGATGAGTTAGTGTGAGCTAGCCCACAGTTTTTTAGCCTCCGGCTCACACATTTTGGTCCTCGCTCAGGAAGGAGGGCTCCAGAGCAGACCAGTTTATGCAGCCGCCAAACCGCTCGCTCACAACTTTAATGCCCAGTAGCTCACAAAGTAGAATTTCTGCTCACAAGACTCCAGAGCTTAGAGGGAACATTGCTGGCAACCCTACTTTTTAGCTTCCATTGGTTACAGGATCTCATCCTAATCATCATCCTGTCCCTCTGACAGACCTTAATCCCTGCCAAATGTTCCCTCACATAAGATGGACTGAAAACTGGGAACTCTCTGAAGAATGAAATGTTCAAAACTGTCACACCAGCTCAAGTAATCAGTGTCCTAGGCCACAAACAATACAATACAGATAGTATGAGACAGGTTTAAAGGTGCCATAACCTCATGTTTAAATGTCAATATAAGCAAGGGCCCCAGACTTACCTGAGGCCCCATTTGCAGACCCATGGGGTGGGGAGGGAGATGAGGCAAAATGGGGTACCAGCTGATGCTGGTAGGTGATAGAAGGCCTTCCTGGGGCCCTCTGTGGCACCTCAGTCCTTCAGTGCCTCACCTTCTTGGTCAGCCAATCAGGTGGTGGCTTAGCTTGGAATGTTCCAATATAGAATCGAATGACACATCAAAAGGTTTCTATTTGGGGCCACAAATATATCTGGCCTTGTGTCAGAAGTAGTTGTATATACTGGAAATAATATGTACCTTCCCGTTTAGGGGTGCAAATAAAGTTGCCTTGTCAGGGACAATGTGCCATCAATATGTAACCATCAATATGTAACCAGATATGTGTGTGGCCCCAAACAGAAGTCTTTTGATGTGTCATTCCATTTCATATTGGAACATTCCAATTTTGGTCCTATTTTATTTATCGTTAATTGCCTTTCATGTGTTATAGGGACTCTGTTGCTTGGTGTATTTTGTACTATTTGACCTCTGAAGAAGGCTCTTGTGAGCCGAAATGTGTCAGGTCATACACTGTCCTTTTTTGTGTATTTGTAACTTTGAACATTTTATGAGGCTTTATTTGTGCCCCCTACAAGGTTTCTATATGTCTTTGAAATAAACACTTATTTGTACACTTACTTATGTTTTTAACTTTTGGCCCTCAATAGGTTTTCTAAACTTCCTTTGGAGGTTAGTATCAGCACTAGGCCAGATCCATGGTGGGGGGACATAGCCTGTGTGCCCACCTTCAGGGATCTCCTTAAGGGATTTGAGAGATGAGAGCTTTCAAGGGACACATCCATCTTGGGAGCTGCCAGGAAACCCTCTTTCTCAAGTGGCAGGGGAATACCATGCAATGGTTTGCACCCATGTGGAATCCTGTGGCCTACCATCCCATGGTATTCCCTCAGCAGTTGGGCTAGGGTTTTGGGTGTCCAAGGGCTGGCAGGCGGGTCGGGTAATGTCTGCATCCACTGCCCTACATTGTTCCAAGGCTCTGACAGCTGTAGTCAGTAAAATTGTGGCCATTTCAACTCAAACAATGTGTCTGTATTCTGTTCGCCTCACTTCTTCCCCTCCCCCATTGGTGCTGGGCCTGCAATATCAGTTGTTTCACGTGATACCTTGTTCTGGAAATGTACTTTTCTTGGATGCTTGTATTTTTCATGCTTGAAAAGCTGGCAATAAAAGGTATCACCTTCAGTGTTCCCTCTAAGCTGTGGAGTTTTGTGAGCAAAAATTCTACTTTGTGAGCTACTGGCATTAAAGTTGTGAGTGAGTGATTGGTCTGCTGCATAAATTAGTTTGCTCTGGAGCCATCCTTCCTGAGCTAAGACAAAAATGTGTGAGCCAGAGGCTAAAGAACTGTGAGCTAGCTCACACTAACTCAGCTCAGAGGTAACACTGATCACCTTATTTAAAATATTTCTTTTCTGGGACCAACAGGACAACAAAACAGTTTCTCAGACCATTTATGAGTTGGGACATATCATATCAGTATTCTAGGTCTCAGATAAAACAATAAAGATATTCTTCTAAGACTATTAATACAGCACACAAGCCCCATGAACTACACAGAAATGACCAACATGAAGGCTTGCTTGCATACTTACAGCAACACCTCTTTTTTCCAGTTCTTTAAAGACAGATTTAACTGGAATGGAGAAGGCCAGTGTGAGCTGGCAACCTCTTTCTTCAATGTTAGAAGGTGTGATTATTTTCACATAGGGCTTCTCAAGATCATCTTTATCTTCACTGTAGTAATGCTTTATCAAGTATTCCAAGTAACCAGTAAGAAGAATGGATTTCTTTCTCAGACGTTTCAGTGTAGTTTGTCCAAAGACCTACATGTAAAATAAACAACTGCATCATTGCCATAAAACCAATATATGTATCAAACAAAACCGTAAACAGTACTTCTTTGCGGCAATTAAACTACCACATAAAATACTTAAATTGTGCAGAAAGTTACTTTTGAAGCTTGGGAGATTAGTGTTGGGGCTGGAAATTAATTAACTTTCAGGCATTTGCAGACAGAGACCACCTTGACAGAAAGATAGAGGAGAGGTTCAAGTCAGGTGCTCTTGTGTATTCAAAGTAAGTCTACATGATGGTGTTCCTGGTGTATTTCTCTTTAAATCAGATTAAAAATAAACCTATTTTAATCTTGCTGAAAGGGAAATATGCAGAGTGGGGTTGGGGAGTGGCTTAATCCCTATAAAAAAGGCTTTCCCCCTTTCCCTGCTAAGCTGCAGTGCACCAGTACAGCACAGCTAGGTAGGGAACGGGTAAGTGAGGGGAAGGGAGGGCAGACTTGCTGCTGCTGTCACATTCCTTGTACTTTCTTTCTAAATTCTTGTTCTTAACTAGAGTCTCTTCCCATGGGTCCCTTAGATCAGGGGTACAGTTTATGAGCTAGCTTAAGCTCCAAAACAAAGAAAGACAAGACAAAGGATGCTTGTTTGATTTTCATTATGTCTTCAGACTTGAAAAGCAGGTTATGTCATTGGCATGTATTGTGTAGGCTCCTACTGGGTAAATTTCCCCGCACAAAGATTTCAGTTTGGGGGGGGGGGTGTATGTGGCTGTTAAAAAAACTTATCCCTTGAAGGAATAATCATTGTTGATGACGATCTGTTCCAAGGCTCTGGCTATCTCCCCACCCTACTGGCCACATCAGTAGGTTTTATGACTGCCAGCTGTGGCTTAAGTTTCACACTGTAGAGAAAAGGGTTCTTCAGACGGGGAGGTTGATGGAATGATTTTTGGATCATCAAACCACCTAGAGAGTTTATGGCAGAGAAACGATTTTAATCAGGGACTTCATGATTCACAACTCAGTCCCTTACCCTCTGTGCCACACAAATTCCCAACAGCTGTTGGATCACTAAATCTCAAGAGACAAAACTTTCTCCCAAAACCTGGAAACAACTCTGGCACTGGAAGCTATTAATTCCTCTGTCAGGGAGTTTCCTGGTGTGGTGGACCTGCTTTGAGACTGCTAAATCCTCTTTCTTCAAACGGTACATCGCTTTCAACTTTACTTATCACCAGGTTTCTCCATGTAAATGCTATTCCTGTGGAATGCTATAGATGATTCTTAGATTATTAAAAATACTTTCCCATAAAAGGCAAGAGAAAGTACTTGTCAACTAACACATACAGTGTTTCCTTTAGAAAATTAAATCTGTTTAATGTGTCCCAAAGTAAGATGGCATTTAATTTTCAAAGTCATTTTTTCGCCAGATAGAAATTCTATTTCACTGTACCACAGCAATTAACACAAAGGAATTCTGAATGTGCCAAAAGAGTAATGCAGATACAAAAAGCCAAGTCCACAGAAACTGATGAGCTCTCATTGCCTTTGACCCCCTGCAGTGGGCTGAATGGCAGCCCCCTCCCCTTTTGAAAAGCACCATCTGGGTCAGAGCAGAGTCGCATTTAGTTTATCTCTAAGGTCATATAAAGTTTAGGGGAAAAAATAGAAGCGATGTTTAAGAACAAACAAAACTAATTGTCAAAATGTATTACTGAGCTGTCTTGCTCATTTTTGTTGTAGAATTTAACACCAGGCAAAAGAGAAAATACTGACTTTTCTGTGATTCTCTGATTTTATTTTGTAGACTTGTGGTGACATTTGAAAATGATTTTCTGTCTTCAAAATGCCCTTAACCCATACATTGGGAGACTGAGATTAATTGACGTATGTTATGAAAACTGTGTACAGCACAGGATATGAAAAGGTATGGAATCACACTTTTCATTCAAAGATGCAAAGGTGTATTAGAGGAACTCTAAATTAAATTTTTGACAGAAATCAGGCTTTGCCTGGGCATTTAAGGGGCAAAGTGCACGATCATCTCTGTATCTTAATTCTGAATCCCTGACCCATTTATCACAGAGCCACACAAGGGGATAAGGGTTCTGCATATTTGAAGGAACATCCACATATGCAGAAAAATCTAGTATTCCAAATTGTGACCCCAAATTCAAATAAACCCACTGGAAAATATTTGGCTTCCTTGGAAGGGAGTCACCTTAAGTGTTTAGTGCCCTCTCTCAAACAGTGAGTGATCCACCTGCCATCTGATATTTGGGAGAGGGCACTAAACTCTAAAGGCAGTCTGTTATAGCACAACATGAAGTGGACCTCTTGGTATTCTAAATCTCTAAAGGTTGCTTCGTGAGAGTTGTGGTTATCATAACTATCATACCATTGTGGTTATCATAACTAGGGGTGTGCATTCAGTATAAAGCGAGCTGAATAAATACCTGAAAAATAATTTATCAGTATTTTTCAGGTATTTATTCAGCTGAATATAGATTAGAGAATCTGATTTGGCTACCAATATAGCTGAGCCAAAATAAAAGCGGGGGGGGGGATTTTATTCTGGCTCAGCTATACCTAATGGCTGGTGGTATGGATTTCTCAGCCCCCACTGCCCCAGCTGATCCTCTCAGATCTGCATGTAGCAGCAAGAGACCTCCCCTCCATATATAGATCCCTTTACATGGCTTTTGCAAGCCACGCCATGGGTGAGTCAACTCTGGTGAGTTCACTCACCTTTCAGTTTAGCATTGATGTGTTTATGACTTCAATAATTGTGTCTTAGGTAGAATCCTGCAAGGAATGGAGTACCGGTCACGGCTAGGCTAGCTAAGGTTAATCAGGAGGTTGTGATGGGCAGGATCTTTTGTGTTCCCCCTATTTTTTGGATGCCTTATTCATCATTTTGCTTGAGAATAATGGAGCCTGAGCATAGGCGTAACATTGCTTTGAAGAAGGCATGAATGGTGATATGGTGGAATGCCAGTAGAATGATGGGCTGTATAGAGATGTTGGTAAGGTTTAGTGCTTGAGACATGATTGCCAGTGATCTGAATAATGCCAACACTAATTAAAAAACAGAGGAAGAGATGATCATCAAAGGTGTACTGGAGGGACTGTTTTAGGGATGGGCAAGTGAATGATATGGGATGATGGATGGGATACAGTAGGTATGGATAAGTCACTATGTGGAGAGAGGAAAAGGAGAGAGAGTTATAGAGAGGCGAGAGGTAAAGCAGGAGGGAAGCAAGGTTAGTGGAAGAAAGGGAAAAAAGGAAAATTAAGGAAGGAGATTAATGTGGAATAGGGATCTAAAGCAAATGCAGTTTTCATACAGTGCTGAATTTAAGGGGTACATGAGGAGCGGGCAAAACACAAGCAGCTTTCCACTGGTGTGACAGTGATGTGTTTCAAGACCAAGACATGCCTGGGTAGTATGACCACAGCAGTCATCTTCAGGAGTCCTTTTTTTTTAGTGCCCTCACTGTCTGAGGCTAGATGAGTGGCAGCTCAAAAAAGGCCTTCTTGGTCATGGTAGCAAAATTATGAGTGGAAAGATGGCATATGTTTTAAATAAATAAATAAAACAATGACATTTCAGCTTATGAGAACTTTGTGCTTGCACAGTCTGCAAACAAAATCTTCTTGATTACCAGAAAAGAGGGATGTATTTCCTGAGGTCATGGCTGGATCCAGTGTAGTGTAGTGCTTACAGCAGGGGTGTCAAATGTAAGGCCCGGGGGCTGGAACAGGCCCGTCCAGGGTTCTTATGTGGCCTGTGAGCAACTAGTGCAAGAGAGGAAACAGGAGACTGTTCGTTGGGGATTGGGTGGAGCCACTCCAATTGTGGCTTCAGTGTGGCAGAACAACCTTGTCTGTAGCAGTCAAGCAGTGTGGGAGCATCTACCCAGTGCTGCACCGCTGGCTTTCCAGTCCGCCCATACGGGTTTTCCTTTGAACCCCCCTCCCAACCCATGGAGTCTTGCAGTGAGGATACACCAACTCAGAGCTTACCAGCTGCTGTCCTTTATGCAGTTTATATCTCCGATAGCTAGCATTACATTTTACAGCACACATGGCCTTGGCCCGGCCTGACAAGTTACATTTATGTCAGATCCGACCTTCATAACAAATGGGTTTGACCAGGGCTTTTTTTGGGCAGGAACGCACAGGAACGGAGTTCCAGCTGGCTCCCAAGTTGGCCACACCCAGCAGGAACTCATTAGCATAATAGGCCACACCCAAAAGCAGGAACTCATTAGGACTGGCTACATTAGGGGTGTGTGGCCTAACATGCAAAGGAGTTCCTGCAACAAAAAAAGCCCTGGGTTTTGACAACAAACAAGGTAAACAGAATAAGAAGCAAAAGGTAGGTGTGGCTGGATGACCACACTTCTGGTAACATGGGAATGCGGTCTAATATGCTAATGAGGGGTGAAGTCAGGGGGTGTGGCCTAATATGCTAATGAGGGGTAAAGTCAGGGGGCGTGGCCTAATATGCTAATGAGTTTTGCTGCTGGGTATGGCCTATTATGCTAATGAGTTCCTGCTGGACTTTTTCTACAAAAAAAGCCCTGGGTTTGACAACCCTGGCTTAGAGTGTAATGCTAGGAGACTCAGGTTCAAATCCCCACTCTGCCATGGAAGCTTTCTGGGGGACTTTTGGCCAGTCACATACTCTCAGCCTAATCTACATCGTAGAGTTGTAGTGAAGATAAAATGAACGAGAGCAATCTAAGCACCTTTAAGTCCCCATTGGGGAGAAAGGTAGCATATAAATAATTAAAATGCTTTGCTCATGTTCTCTGTGTAGTCAGATGCATCATTTTGATTACTGACATTAGATACATTCCCTGCTTTCTGTACCTGCACAGTCACTGGCATCTATTTGAGAAGTATCCACAAGAATTGATTGCAATATTAGTTGTATTTCTGGGCAGATACCAAAGGCACACAGAGGCATCTAAGAAGTACTCTCAAAATGATTTTTTAAATTGTTTTAACTTTATGCTCTTTCACAATTGAAGAGGACAGATGAGGTTCTGCAGCTTTCTCCAGATGAGAGTCTGCAGCTTTCTCCAGATGAGAGTCTGCAGCTTTCAGCCGCTACAGAACACTGGCTTAAGCACACTCATATGTTATATGTGCATATAATGTAGAGTGCTGATCTGAAGTACAAATCACATTGAAAAATGTATACATTTTACAGGAAAATCTGGCAAGAACCGAGAGAAAATAGTAAGAAAATAAAGGATCATGGAACTGATCTGCAAATGGAGACACAAAAGTGAAATGGGGATATTCAAATTGACTAACAAACTTGAGAAATCTGATGGCACCCCTAATAACAGCAGGGTTTCTTCATCTGTTTGCACTTCATCAGTCATGTGAAAGTAATTACTTACTTCTAAACTAGCTTGGAGAGCACACACCAATAATATGGGAGGATTTGATAATCGAAATCCATTGATCCCAGGAGTCAGTTGCAATTCTGTAAAGCAAAGATCATTTCTCAGCTTTTCTTGTGAGATCCCCCCCCCTTCACTGGCCCTGTGACAATAGTAGACTACAGCTTTAAAAAAAATGGAGGAAGAGGAATAACTATGATTAGTCACTTGACATACTAGAGATTAATTTTGTTTTATTTACAGCAGATCAGGATCATAGTAAATGAAATTCTGAAAGATCAATGGTCAGCTCCTCCCAACATTTTAAAATGCCAATAATACCTGGCAGGCTCTGATTTAGTTTGGAGTCATTGTGAGGCAAGAGGGAAGAAAGAGTTTTATCTTTCACAGATTGAAACTACAGGCTGCTAGTACTTGAAGAGGAAAAAAAAATCTCAGATCTCAAGATCCTATTTTTGCCTGTCTTTTTCCTGTCTTTTTCATTTTCAATTTTGATTGATAAACTTGTGTGGAAAAAGAAATGGTTAAATGTCTTTTCCCACCACACATGTTCCTATCTAAATTAAGGCCTTGTGCAGGTGCCCTTTTGACCTATAGATATTCAGAGTGTCTCCCAGCATCTAGTTACTCCCTCAGTGTTTGTTTTGATAATTTGTTCAATAAGGATAAGGATGAGCAGATGAGGCTGATAAAATAAGAGGACCCAAATATTAATTATACAATATATATCCATGCAATGTCATGTAAGAGAGAAAATGAGAGGGGTTTTTTTTAATCCCAAGGTAAAATTAACACCATAACATTATAAATAGGGTCCACAGTTGATCAAACGATGCTTCTTGAATTCTATTTCAAATATTTTATTAATTTTTTCAAAGTACCTTGATTAAATTAAATAAATATACCAGGATTCCTTAGAAGGGAAATAAGATCCATGTTGGTTTGCATCTCCTAAATGTATACCAACAAGACAATAAACAACCTCCCCTCCACTATCCACAAAGACTGTGGGCCAAACAAGATGACATGTCAGAGACCCATAATTAGGGTCTCCCTTTAAAAAACAACAAAAAGTCCTGTGTAGCTGCTTTGAAGAAAGGGGAATAGGGACTGGGAGAGGGAATGTTTTCCCAGTGTAAACCCTTTCACCGGAACCTTTAATTAACTCCATGGGGGGAGTAAGGTAGAACATTCAATTACTCTTACTACTACCACAGTCAGCTGAGCTCCGAGAAAGAGCAGGAAAGAGAGCAGCTGGAGTGCTGATTGTAGCTGATTGGGGAGGGTCTGTTTTGCCTGGGGTTGACTGCTGGCCCCATCCTCTGCTGGTTAATCCTTCAACTGTGTAAGGCTCCTCTTTTCCAGAGGCAGACCACAGTCAACTGAGCTCTGAGAAGGAGCAGGAAAGAGAACTACTGGAGTGGTGTTTTTTCTTTTCGCCTTTCCTTAACTGCTGGGGAGAAGTAGTTGAGGTTACTATGTGGAAGGACAGTGGTTTGACGGTGTGCGGGTGTGTATAGCCTGCTGGAGAGTGGTGCCTATTTGAGTAAGTGTTTCTGTTTGTCTCTTTTGCCTGGGTTGTAGCTGATTGTGGAAGGTGATTGTTGTTGATTGGGAAGGGTCTGTTTTGCCTAGTGCTGACTGCTGGACCCACCCTCTACTGTGGTTTCTCCATGGCCTGGGTATATCTCCCCAGGTTTCTTCCTGGCTGCCTCCCACCTCCCTAGGTTGCCTGTCCCTGCTTCCTCCTTTTGTGGGTCCGAGCTGTCAGGAGAGGCCTTCCCTGCTATTGTCTGCTGTTGCTGTAAAGGGGTTTGTGGGGACTTTGACCCAGCAGAAGCAATTGGATGGGCTTCTCTTGATGGTAGGTGTTTCTGAAGAGGGGGATGTCTTTCTGATGCTGGTCTTAAGTCCAGAAATTTCATTTATACCCTTCCTTCTCTCCACTGAGGACCAAAGGGATTTACATTGTTGTCTACTTCTACATTTTATCCTCACAAAAATCCTGTGAGACAAGTTAGGTTTAGAGTATGTGACTGGCCCATAGTCACCCAGCAAGCTTCCATGACAGAACGGGATTTGAACCTGGGTCCCCAAAAGAAAGCATGCTTCTTAACTGGAGATAAACTGATTTAATTTCATTGGAGACAGTAATAATTGTGCGAGATCGCCAGGATCCAGTTCTAATTATAGTGCTGCTGCCCCCTTGTTGCCACCCTAACCAAAAATTTCTAGCTATGGGCTTGTGAGGCATGCTTGCTAACACTCAATTTTATAAGGGAAGGTGAAGAGTTCATGAGCAAGACACATGAAGCACTCTTGGGAGGGCAACAGGTGGAGGAAGGAAAGGTATCTCAAATGGAGGAGTACCCAAAATAGGAGGAGGGATCTTGGGAGAATTTAACCCACAGGAGCAGGAAAATCAGGAGCTATCTGAGCCTCTGTTGCTAAGCAATCAGTTCCAGGATCTCCCCATAGATATTGATTCTGGACCACTGGAATAAGGGCTACTCCCCCAACCTCCCCAAAGCTTGAAGGAAATCTCTTGGGTGCCTATGGAGAGAGGACTCAAGGTTTTGCTCCCCAATATAGGAGAAGGTGTGTTCTGGTAATTGGGGATTCCCTACTGAGAGGAGCAGAGGATAAAGTGTGCTGACCAGACGTTGTCTCATGTGGTATTCTGTCTAACAGGTGCATGCATCCAGGATGTGACAGAAAGGGTTGGAAGACTCATCAAGGCCACAAATTATTATCCTTTCTTGCTCATCCATGTGGGAACAAATGATACTGCCAGGCACAGCCCAGACCGTATTAAAAGAGACTATGTGACTCTGGTTAAAAAGTGAAGGACTTGGGAGCACAGGTTATGTTTTTGTCAGTTCTTCCTGTTGAAGGTCATGTCTTAGCAGGGCTATTTTTGGGCAGGAACGCACAAGAACGGAGTTCCGGCTGGCTCCCAAGTTTGCCACGCCCAGCAGGAACTCATTAGCATAATAGCCCACACCCAACAGCAGAAATTCATTAGGATTGGCTACATTAGGGATGTGTGGCCTAACATGCAAAGGAGTTCCTGCTACAAAAAAAGCCCTGGGTTTTGACAACAAACAAGGTAAACAGAATAACAAGCCAAAGGTGGGTGTGGCTGGATAACCACACTTCTGGTAACATGGGGGTGCGTCCTAATGTGCTAATGAGCTGTGCTGGCAGGGGCGTGGCCTAATATGCTAATGAGTTTCTGGTGTTGGGATTGGCATATTATGCTAATGAGTTCCTGCTGGGCTTTTTCTACAAAAAGAGCCCTGTAAGTCTTAGGAAGGGAAAGAAGAATACTGGAAATAAATGATTGGCTATGTAGATGGTGTCATCAGGAAGGTTTGGTTTTTTTGGACCATGGCTTACACTTTCAAGATGAAGTTTTTCTGTCAGAAGATGGTTTGCACCTCATGAGGGTCGGGGGGAAATATGCTTGGTAAGAGCCTTGCAAACCTGAGAAGGAGGGCTCTAAACTAAATCCTATGGGGGAGCAAGACAAAAATTCAGAGTCTAGTATGTTGCCAATAACATGAGATAAGAACACTAATGATTTTGGGGGGCACATATGCCAAGAAACATTAAGAAGAAGAGGTAGGGTTTATACCCCATTCTTCACTTGGAGTCTCACAGTGGCTTACAAACGCCTTCCCCTCCCTATAACAGACACCCTGTGAGGTAGGTAGGGCTGAGCTCTTTCGAGAACTGCTCTTTCAAGAACAGCTCTGACAGAACTATGGCTTGACCAAGGTCCTCCAGCAGCGGCAAGTGGAGGAGTGGGGAATAAACCCGGTTCTCCCAGATTAGAGTCCACACACTTAACCACTATACCAAACTGCCTATGCCAAACCACTACGCCAAACAGAAACAAAAACCTCAGGGCACATAAACCATGGATTCTGATGTCTCTGTGCTAATGTATTATGGAGAGGCAGGAGTTTGGACTTCATCATAACCTTTTTTAAAAAAAATCAAGTCTGAGATATAAATTGACTGTGTTGATAGAGTTTTACAGCCCTTTTGTAGCACCTTCATCCTGGTGCAATAATTACAAGGCTTGCAAACAAAACATAAAATACCTCTGTATCTAACACAAAGGGAAAATGTACATACTGTTTTCCATGAGAAATCGGGTTTTGAATTCATGACCCCACCATCCTTTTAGCCTAAAAAAACCAGAATGGAAACATTAAGAACACAATTGAAATGTTTAAATTCTTTCAGTAAGGTGCTGTGGTAACATCTCCATGAACAAATCACAATGACTAATGTCAGTGGTTTAGTTCCTTCTTATCAATGACACACAATGTCAGTGGTTTAGTTCCTTCTTATCAAAGCCAGTGTTGTGTAGTGGTTAGATTGCCAGACTAGGATCTAGGAGACCCAGGTTGGGATCCCCACTCTGCCATGGAAGTTTGCTGAGTGGCAACAACTGATGCTTTTTGTGGCAGGAAGGGTAATTAACATCACCTGGTAAATAATATCCCATTAACCCTATATTAATGGGACAGGTCTTTTTTCTCCGGGCCTGTTGGCAAATCTACCTAACCTGCAGGCTGCAAGCATATTGTGCTTGCATCGCCTACACAAAGCTTAGCATGACCATTGCTTACTGTGGCAGTAATATTCACTGCCTTTACCATGGGATAAAGAATAAGCAGATCTGCAATTATACACATCTTCATTACAAATCATATCTTAAGCAGAGGTGTAAAAGCTCTGCATGCACAGCAGCAGATGTATAGCTACTGGGCTCATGGCAGTGATTTATTCAGAGGTAGACCTCAATTCCAGGTTTTCCAGGCCAAAATTCAATTTTCTGTCCACTATTGCTTTCTTTTTGCCATACTCTCCACATATTTCTGTGCTATATCCTATTTTTATATAATGTACTGTGTGGCATCTGTAAGGTATGGTTGCAGCCCATCCAGTAGGACTGATCCCTCATCTTCCCTATGTGAGCCAGTGCAATGATCTGAGTCCATTCATGATGTCACTATAACAGAAGCACCAGTAATGGTGTTGTGCTGCAGTAGTAGTTATGTTGTATTACTCTGTGTCCCAGAACCCAAACTTCACTTTTCTGTGCCCAGTACAAACTTTCAATGATGCTCCGAGGTCAGTCCCACCTCATACCCAGGAGTTGGGGGGGGGACACCACATTTTATTTCTGAAATAACATATATAGACTGTATCATGATAATGGAATTGCCGTCCAGACTGGAACCTCTTGAACTCCAGAGATCTGGTGCTCCTCCAGTGCTTAAAGCCCGCTTTTTTATAGTATAGATATGAGGCAACCCACAGAACAACCCAGACTTCTAGTATAGATATGAGGCAACCCACAGAACATGGCTGCCATCCAGACTTCTAGTAAAGCTACTAACAAAATGATAGCATATGGTTTTGACTTTCCATTGTCAACATAATTCTATAACTCACCCAGGAGATTTCAAATACTTCTGCTTTGATTTAAATGTGAAACATCAGTATCCATTTTATACTTTTGCAGTAAGCTACTTTATATAAAGTGTGGTATCACTGCATACTATTAATACAACAACCTTATGAAGTCAATATTGTGAGCCTTGAATTCATTTTAATAGGCTTAGGAAAGCATAAACGAAAAGCCATACTCTGCTGTCATGCCAAACAGAATGATAAAATGAGATACGAAGTACAAGTAGAAGGAAATGTCTTCAATAAACAGTTTCTCACTATTTCAACATGGATTATGGTAGCCTGACTATATATGATACTACTGAAGGCTTTTGATGACCTCTATACAACCAGCATCAACCTAGATCGTCCATGATCAAAACATGAAACTGTCCACAGCAGAGGCAGTTGATTCCTCAGGGACTAACCACATATTACGTTTTCCTCAAGAACATCCTCTGATTGGGTGGCAAAGCAAATTCTGAAGAGCTGAACCTCTCAGGTATGCACTGGCTGGATTTGGTTTGGGACAATGCTGGTGCTCTGAATCAAAGTGGAACATTAGCAGCCACTTCACACTTTCACATTATACTATATGCAGTATTGTGCAGAGCACAGAGTGTACACCTTTCTCCACAGAATAGACCTGTCCTGAAACAACCTCAAGGAGTGCTATTTCTCCTGTTGGGCGCTGTATGTATGCTGATGAGCTATAAACCAGTTTCCCCCAGACCATTCCAGACCAGGGAAATGGCTCAAAGGGGAAGGTCCAAACCTCCAGTTACCAGGTGTAGTGGTCCGAGTCTGAATCAGGCCTGTACACACCTGGGAAGCATGGAACTTCAGAACATGTCTCTTTATCACACCTTGGAAAGTCCCCAGGAAAAAAATTAACATATAGTTAGATCCTCAGACTCTGAGAGTGTAACATGTGAATCTCCCAACACTTTCCATTCTAATTCTTAATCATTCTTGGGAATGAAGGCTGTATAAATTGGGAAACAAAGATTCTGAAGACATGTTAATTTTCCTACATTTTCATTGTTTTGTTGTATATGCTGGAGCAGACGATGCTGAACAGTTCAAATATGCCATCTCTGAAATTTCATGTAGAACATCTAGAGCACTTTAGTCAGTAACTCGTTATGAATGTTTTGTACTGTTGGATTTTAAATGGTTTTAATTATGTTTTATATTGGCGTTTGCCCCTATGTAAGCCGCCCTGAGCCCGCATTGCGGGGAGGGCGGGGTATAAATTGAATTAAATAGTTAAATATACCATACTACTGCACCGTTTCTCTAATTGTGCAATCCAGTGTTTCATTATTGTTGTATGTGTGTATTATACAATTTTAATGGAAGCAGTCAACTCTTGAGTGCACTTCTACCCATTTGTAACTCAATTTTATTGCATTGTTGATTGCATGTATACAGCTCTGACTGTGTTGGTTTTAATTGTGCCTTCAGTGAAAATATGGACTATAAATAAATAAGTATACCTGGGTCTTTGGATTTCAACAATGATCTTATTATCCTTCACTCTTTTCCTTCTCTCCATCTTGCCATGCTATGATGCTACTGCAGCACTTATTAGACACAGCAAAGAATGTTGCAGTCACACATAATTTTCAGTTGTTCTGAGCTGGGTTCATTCTATCACTAGCCTAATGGCCTATATAAATATATATGACCTGAGAAAGGGCTGCACAATTGCATTTTTGAAAAAGTATTGATTTTTTAAAGGGAAGCATAAAAATAGAGCGTATACTTTTGTGCCAAATATTGAGCATGTTATGATTCAAAATAGCTGAGGTGTTAACACCTAACTACAACTGCTTATAAATACATGTCATAAAAATAAGAGGCAGCAACATAGTATAATGCTTAAATAAAGTTTATTGAAGAGCAATTACTCTGCATGCAAAACAAGCACTTGTAATGCATTAGCTATTTAAGATATCCAGAGAATATTCTTAATATGAGCCAGTTTGGTGTAGTGATTAAGTGTGCGGACTCTAATCTGGGAGAACCGGGTTTGATTCCCCACTCCTCCACTTGCACCTGCTGATGTGACCTTGGGTCAGTCACAAGCTCTGGCACAGCTGTTCTTGAAAGAGCAGTTTGTGTCAGAGTTCTCTCAGCCCCACCCACCTCACAGGGTGTCTGTTGTGGGGAGGGGAAGGGAAAGGAGTTTGTAAACTGCTCTTAGACTCCAAGTGAAGGGTGGGATATAAATCCAATCTCTTCTTCTTCTTCTAATACTAAAGGTGTTCATGTTCCACTCGCCCATTGTGAGAAGGGAGTCGATTGTTTGGTAGATCCATACAGATCATTGTAACCAAATGTACATAAACCTCCTCACCTGTTGTTGCCACCTTACCGTGTTCGTATGCCAATTGTTTAGTGAATGAATCAGTCACATAGAAAAAATATGTCTTACTCTTCTGATATTTGTCTATGTCAACATTAATGGCTGCCAGTCTCTCTAGCTATACAGCAGTTTGCACATACATGCTTTCATGCAGCCCAGTGGGAATTAGAACTTTCCACCATTACCACCCCATATCATAAAAACATTTTATAGTAACTTGTTAAAGAATATGCCTTGTGTGTGGAGTGTACAGAGACAAGAGCAAGCAAACTGGATCCCCAAAGACCCTGTTCTTCAAGGTGCTTCAGCCAACTCTTAGCAGCTGCTTCTCTCTCTCTCCCAGAATCTAGACTGTTCTTTCTTCACATGCAGACACATATCTGCCCCTTCCTTCATTTGGGAGGCAAGGATGGGGGGGAGTAAATCACCTCCTTCAAGCCCTGATGGGTGCTTGTATGGAGCCAAATCCTAAAACTGAAGAGATTTTGCAGGACCTGACCTACCACTAGCCACTTTGTGGCCACAGTGCCATGGGCTCCTAATGGATGAAGCTGAGCTATGGCATGGTCCAGCTAGCCTGCAGTGGTTTCAGGGGCTTCCAGGAGCTCAGTGGACTCTGGGCTGCCGGCCAATCACTGGCTGTTGTCTGTTTCCTCTCCCTGGTGTGCTGAGGGTGGGCCTGGATGAGTGTCAGCTGCTGCCTGGTCCCGCACCTCATCTATTTAAAGCCCAGCAGCTGGTGTTCAGTCCACTCCACTACCTTGGACACCAGCTGTGGGTCTATTATTCTAAGCACATGGCTTCATCTGTCATGGGGCTTGGAGGCTGTGATGCTGGGATTGTAAGTGATGGCTACTACTGCTTCATTGGAAGATTAGAGGGCTGCAATCAGCAAAGGATCCTCAAGAGTGGAAGGGTGAGCTTGGGGCTTTGGGGGCTGGTTTTGGGGGCAACCCCCCCTCTTTGTTTTGCATGGTTGGGTGGCTGGCTGGCTGCTGCTTCTCCAGTGTAGAGTTAGGTGGTGGTTCTGCTCCTTTCCATTAGGAAATACTGATTAAAGCCTTATTTTGCTGGCATTCTAAAATTACCCATTCCAGTCATATCTCATAACACACTTGAGCAAATGTGTTTCCCACATAAATTTTAAGGGAGAGTTCTACTAGCTGACCTCCATTTGAACGGAAAAATCTCAAAATCTGCTAAACAATTAATGAAACTGTAATTGCCTCCAAGTGAGTTCTTCAGCTATGTTCTTCGTTAAAATGTATCCTCAGATACTTAAAAGGTTTGCACTGTTCAAAAAACCCTACACATATTTTTGTGCTTGAATTCAAAGGAGATACTCATACAATATGGCACCATATTATACTTTACCGAAGTTAAAAGGGAAGGGCTTCCGGTTTTGGCGTGCTAATGGCAGCCGTGTCTCCAGGACATCTCCCAGGACACGATCCGTGAACCAGCAAAAAGGAAGGGAGTGTGAACATGCGCATCCCCCCTGGGGCCCGGAGAAGGGTCCCTCGTCATGGGGCTTGGGGGATTGCCGCCTCCCCAGCATGCTGCCGGTGAGAGAAGATGCCCCCATCTGTCCCGAAGGTTCCTCCCGAGTTCCAAAATGGGACAAAGCAACGCACACCAGGACAAGCGGCTGGGGGGTTGGCAAATGTTACCTGGCGATATTTGAGCGATCAGACATTACAGAGTGAGTTCAGTGAGGTGAGAACACCAAGAATCAAACAAACTCCATTTTGTTACAAGTGAGGGGGGGGGACTTCTCCCTGGCAAGAACAAAATAAATGGAAAATAAAAATCTTTGCAGAAGGGATGGAGACTTTAAAAGGAACTAGACTATAGCAGGGAGTCTCCAGGATTTATAGAAGCGGATCTGCAAACTTTCTGAGACCTTGGCAAACTCAGCTTAATATAAACAATCTTAAAAATGGCGATCGGCAAGGAGCCAAGAGCAAAAAGCAAAGTACAAGCTTCTCTCAGGAGGTAGAAGACCTGGATCATGTGACCAGGAACATCATAGACTCTTCCAGGTTGCAAGCGGAGATTTGTCCTCTGGTGGCAAGGAGTAGGTACTACACAAGAACGGTGTCACACACTGGCTGTTATATATGGGATTGTGTTAGCATCTGAGAAGCAACCAGTCTCTGTTCATAGGATTCATCTACAAAAGGAGAGTCTAAATTGGATTTGTGGGGCCCATATGCAGACATTAAGCGATAATGCTACAGGGAATTCATTTAAGAAGAAAGAAGCGTTCAGCTCTGGAAGAAGAATTGGCTTTATTTCATCTATTGAGAGAACTATTAATATTAAGCTGCTCTGAAGGGAGATGGGAAAATAATTGTAAAATGAGATGCCACTGTTCTTGGAAATTTGTGTTTAAATTGTTTAAACTATTTAGCGATTCTTCTGGGAAACTCTCTGCATAGTCAATGTTGATGGCTTGTTTTTGTAACTAAGGATGATGATATACCACTCGCAATGTTATGGAAACCAACTTTTACGGCTAAGCTAATACTTTATGAGCGATGTAATAACCCCCAACTCTTAGGTTTTTAGTGGGTTTTCTTTTCTTTCTCCATAGTTTGTAGATCCCTTCCCTAATTTCATTGTAGGGTTTAGAAAATGCAAATAAAAAAAATCCCCTACGGGGGGCCAAAAAAAAAAAAAAAGAAGTCAAAAGGGAAGTCAGTTTGTAGAACAGAAACTGGCATAGATGATCAGGTCTTGTTTCCCCCCTCATCAACTGTATTATAGCAAAGCCAATGAGCTGCATCATCAACATTATGAATGAGGGATTTATCACTCCCTTCCCTTCATTTTTCAAAACAAAAAGACATTTCGCCTTCAATCCTATGAACATGTTCCTGGGAGTAAGCCCAGCTGAATAAAATAGGACTTACTTCTGAGCAGATCTGCTTAGGATTGCTTTTTTTGGTTCTACAAAATAATACTATGTTTTATCTCACAGTTCTTAAATTATATCGCTTGGACACAGGAGACCCGTTTTCCGACATCCATGTGTACAGAGATCTCTGGTTACTTTGGCAAACTGGCAGAGGACTATTCTAAATATGAAATTGTATGCAAATTGTAAATTACATTTGTAACCAGAAAAGAATAGTTGCTCTTATGACAGTCCTCCTTCCTTTGTTCTTGTGTGTGATCTTGTGCTTAATTATAAGAAAGATCTATAGAATTTGAAACCATTTAAACTAGGTAATGATTAGTTTTCATCCTGAGGCAGTTCAGATCTTTCTCACACTGTAATGAATTTTTCTTGCCCTTTTCATATTGGTATAAATATTTTCTAATTATCTGTACATGATACATGCACATCATTGCTATATGTTCTTAGCTGATGGCTCCCATAGAATGCATGGCAAAATCCTACATTGCAGTAAAAAATTGCAAGTTTGCATATCTCTAAAATGTGAGTTCCTCAAAAGACCAAGGCAATGGGATTGCAATGATACAGGTAAATAGCATAACATTCTTCTACTACTTTTTTTTAACATTAGGGGAAATCAGTCTCTTTCACCCTGTTCAATTTGTTCCTGTCATCTCTAAAAATGGCCAAGCTGCCTTTAAGCCCAGGAGCTAGGGGGGTTTCTTTTGACAGGGAAGGGATCTCTGAAAGCATTGTCTTGTATAACTACGCTATGTTGGTTGGTGACATTACAAAATATTACAATTTGGAGTAGTTACTGTATCTTCCAAGAAAACTGGAATGTCATTTCATGTATGAGGTTTCACCTGTGTCTTAGGTGGAAGGTTTAATTTAACAGTTGCACCAAATTGGGCCTGACAGATTCACTCTGTTCCTGTAAAGCAAGAACTGTTTAGCCAATCAAGTGCCAGGTGATTTACTGCTGAAAGGAATGTGAAGACAGAGGGTGTACATGTCCTCTTTTAAGACTGATATTTTTCTCTCTTGTTAGTCTTTTAGATTCAGTTCAACTGGGAATACACCAATCTCTGAACATGTCCCTCTATATTACCCCTCCAGGTCAAAACAAAAGGAGATTGAGTTCACTTTTATAACATGATACAAGTTTTCTGTGCTCAGAGTATGTGAAAGAGAAATGGCCATTACACAGGGAATCTAATCAGGGCTTGGAGAATTCATATAGAACTCCTTTGGAAGCCTCTAAGGCTTTCATGATGAGGAAAGGTAATTTCATTCACTGAGACTGGGCAGAGAAAAAGTGTGAGCAAGCAGCAAAAAGAATTGGAGTCTAAATTAAATTCCAAGGAAAGATCTTACTCAAACAAGACCCCTCCAAGGCTAATGAAGTTGAATTAAAACTGTTCAATCAGCTGATAATCAACTATTCTTGCAGAATGCACATAGATCAATTCTTTTGACCAAACACCATATCGAGGTGGAGTGGGGTGGGGAAAATAAACCTAAAAATTACCTTCTGCTTAAAATTAAAAGAGAATTATTTTTTTCTCAATTTTCTTGTTTTTCAGATAGATTAACTACAATACAACATGTCCTGTTAAAGTTCTTTCTGAGATGCAACCTTTTGCTGTAGCAAACAGATTCATGAGTACACTGCAAAATACATGTATCAGGGAGAAAGTGTAGTTTATATACAAAACGCAAAACAAAATACCATTGGATAACCACACATCTGCAACCCAACAGGGAGAAAAGAAATTTTGAGTTGAAAAACAGCCAGTAGGGTACTCTTCCACTCTGAACTGTAGTCTCCTGAAGCTGCTTTTCATGTTAAAAAATCTACCCACCTTTTAGTTAACCAATTTCTTCACATTCCTTCCAATATTAAAAGAGATGCCCTTGGATATTTGCCATTCTCATGAAGAATCCAGATACAGAACCCCATAGGTCTGTGGTGGGCCTAGATTGACCCAATAAATCACAACCCCCAAGACAATGTCCCATTAAACCTAATTAGCCAAAGCCTTTATTTGTATACTGTCTCTTCTCAAGGGAAGTTTTAACTTTTGGTTTTCAAATGAGCTAGAGGCACTTAAACTGCTTTCCCCTCTTCATTTGGCAGGGAAAACAGCTTATTTTTGAGTATAGTCAAGGGTACTTTAAGAAGCTGGTGTAAAATTTTGCAACAGTTCAGAAGCATTTTAATGTTATCTCACACAACATTATGTGAGAAATGAATACTTTCTCAACCGACAAGTTCACTGTCCTTTGTGTAGAATCTTGATACAGCTGCTATCTCAAACCAAGGCATTGAAATAGCTAGACCCTGCCCTTTATTAGCTGGTTAAATGACTGCTGTTAGAACCCAGTTGTCTCTTTGCCTTCTCCTCATGCAGTCCTTTAAATAAACAATTGCTGTATATTAGAACTAGAACCAAATCTGTGAAAAACTGTGTTGCTGATCAGTTCTACAGTACTACCACTAACCCTTTCAGCTTGTTCCACTGACCACAACATTCACTGATGTTACAAACAAAGCCCCCTTAGTTATTTTCTTGAAACACAATGCTCTTTGTCTCAGTTCAGTTGTTTTATTTCTGGTGCAGATGTGTGTTAGGATTGCCAACTTTGTCTTGGGAAATTCCAGGAGATATGGGAGTGGTACCAGGAGAAGGAGTTTGGAGAGGAAGCTAAGGAAGAAAGGGATACTGTAGACTCCAATTTTCTTGAAACACAATGCTCTTTGTCTCAGTTCAGTTGTTTTATTTCTGGTGCAGATGTGTGTTAGGATTGCCAACTTTGTCTTGGGAAATTCCAGGAGATATGGGAGTGGTACCAGGAGAAGGAGTTTGGAGAGGAAGCTAAGGAAGAAAGGGATACTGTAGACTCCATCCTCCAGAGCTATCCTTTCTTCCATTGTGAGTGTGTGCACGTGCAGGATATCTAAAGCAGAGAGCCTTCAGC
>NW_015160883.1:441145-441295 GCF_001447785.1 Gekko japonicus
GTCTTTGCATTATTGTCTGTATTGTGCTTATGAAGTATTGCTCAAATGTCTATGTATCTGTGCCGTTGGAACCCAGGGTTTTCTGCTATGTGTGTTTGCTGCTATGTGTTTGAATGGCGGGCCTTGCACCTCATGCTACCCACGGATGGA
>NW_015160883.1:441533-443034 GCF_001447785.1 Gekko japonicus
ATTTGGAGAAGCAACAGGCACGACCATCCTTGATGGATTGTGGGAAAGCACCAACTCCCTCTTTGCTATCTGGTTTGGGCATCAAAAGACAATACTGTTTATTGCTCTGAGGACCAGGCTCATCTCTACTCCAAAGGTTGCCAATGGAAACTAAAATTCACACCTAACCACATGGCCCCCGCTTTGATGTAGGGTAGAATATCCTCATATTGCCCACTGCCCCTCATTAGGACGTCACCCCTTTAGTGGACCTATAGCCTTAGAATAGAGGACAGATCCCAGGGTTTATGGCAGGTAAGGCCATGCCCAGAACAGAGCTGTTAAAAAGAGAAACGTGGCTTTGTTTCGCTCTCTCTCTTTCCAGCTTCTGCTTCTTCCCCTTAGCGCATTAAGGTGCTTCAGGTGACTCTCTAAGTTCCCCGGAGTCACGACCAGGGAACGCTCACGTGGCTTGGCTGGACCAGCCTTTGTGTGTTCAGAGTTCACCAGTCGATACGTTAGGTGCCCTTCTTTCCTAGGAGGAGATTTCTTCTCAGCGGACCTCAGATAAGTATTAGCCGCCTACCTGTGAAGTCATTCCCCTTATTTGATGCTTTTGTTATTTTCCATGCTTTAATTGTTTCTATATGCTATTGTAACTAAGGAGCTTGTGTGAATCTTGTATGCATCTGATTTTGTATGTCTGAAGAAACTGCTTTAGTAAAAAGGCAACATTTATTCATAAACTTAGTGTGTTGTCTGACTTCCTTGGGAAATAGCGAGCCTTCAGATGCCAATCTGACCTCTGGATACACGGGTTAGAACTCACGCACCGCCCACCCTCTGTAAGCAGAGTTGCCCTGGGCTCCCAGAACCATATTTGGACCGGTTCGGGTAACACAGCCTATTATATGACTCCAACATTTTATTGTATGTAGATATGATGATGACTCTCTCTCTCTGTCAAGTTTGGCTGAACTATGATAATAACAAAAAATGATTTAATAGAGGACACCGCACATCAAGGAAGGAATTGAGGAGACACAGAATGAATCTTCCTATGTCCCTTGTGGCAGGCAAAGAGATGCCTGTCTTTCCAGAATTCTTTTGTATGCTCTAAATAAAACAGCAGTGCTTTTCTAACATCTAAAATAAGTACTGTGTGTTCTGCTAGTGAGGATGGTATAGGAAAGAATACTGGCAGAATATCCTGAGAAAGGTCCAATGTTCTCCCTAAGCTCCACAGTGTTGTGAGCAAAAATTCTACCTCATGAGTGAAACAATCTAATAGCCTTAAAGTTGTGAGCGAGTCTACATTTGGCTATCATATACATTCGTTTCTTAGACGATTATTTATGTAAAAAAAAGAGTTTCAGGGTTAAAAAAAGTCATAAAAGCAACTTTTAAATAACCAACAAAATTCAGTATGAGGCAGCAAACATTCAAAATAATATAAGGGAATCCACTTCTATCTTCTTTATAGTCCTATAATCACAGCTCTTTAACTATATAAGCCTCCTGA